>NC_092692.1:22393320-22686950 GCF_964275005.1 Diadema setosum
GCGCGAAAATAATCACTTTTACAGTAATGTTTTGTGTTTTATCCTGTGCTCTGTATTTTTTAAAGATATTATCCATAGTGTCATGTATTTGTCTACTGTATAGAAAGGAACTGTCCATTGTGCAATAAGTATACTGTAAAAGTGGATATTTTCGCGCGACTAATCTTTCGCGCTAGGCCGGGTAAGAAGAGTTTCACGTGTTTTTAATTCCGCGGAATCAAGACATCACGCACAGGAACACATGGCAAGCAAAACTATTCAGTTGCTTTTATTTTCACACTAGTTTCTGGTTGAGCGAAATGCACGAAAATTTCAACACCACGAAAATTTCCACTTTTACAGTAATACACATGTAGAACTTGGGGTTTTACGACAGGAGTTTTTATGCACTATCTAAAGCTACAGGAGAAAGAAAGAAAAATAAGATGAGAAGTGAAGTAGAACTTTTAATAGCATATTAGTGTGAATACTAAAGTGTGAACATGTGAATTGATTGACACTCTTGATCTTTTTGAAACATATTTGAGAGACAATTGATTTGGAAATTACTTGACTGTGGTCATGATTGGATATTCATAAAGTAGATACCAGAACTGTAACTGCAACAACTGTGCAGTAAAATGAGCAAAGAAGATTTTGTAAAATGTAAAAAAAACAACAACAAACAAACAAGCAGAAAACCTTTGTTAACTTGTTGTTCGGTCATTATCAGAAATGCGCTGCTAATTGCCAACCAATAAACTTTGCTTATGCTTGAAATTTCATTGATCTTTTTGATGTAATATTTTCAGGTCACTATGGTGCCTTTCTACAGGATGACTGGGATACCATCAGTAGCATGGGTAAGCAAGCCCTTATAAGCTATTATAGTTTTTATAAATCCCCATTATGCCACATCAGTTTGTGTAAATCCAACTTGAATTAAATGGATCCAATGGTATGCTTTTCAAATGTCCATGGGCGACGATTCTATCAAGTGGATAAACCTTTCCCATATGCTAAAGTCCGATACTGTAGTTGCCTCCGCCAAGGCAGGAGGTAATGTTTTCATTGGTGTTGGTTTGTTTATATGTTTGCTAAATAACTCAAAAATGTTGTGAATGGATTTGAATAAAACTTGCAGGAAAATGCGATGCAGAGGAACATATGATTTCGGTAGTGATCTGGAAATTTGTATTCATTTCTGAAGAAATTTTGATTGTTTGCCATATAAGGTCAGTGAACTTGGGAGTTCAAGCTGCATGTTCTGGAGGTTTACATACGCGCATCAAAGCGTGTGCTCTGCTCAGGCAAGGTGCCACGCTGCTGGAAGCTGATGACGTAAACAAAGGCTTCTGTATTGGGAAATTGCATTCGTGTATATGAGTTCTGGATTGGCAGAGGTCTGTGCTCTCCAAGCGCTTAATATTTAATAACGATAGATTCAATGTTTGCAAAACAAATATTCATCTGTACGTGTAATCAGAAAAGGAAAAAAAAATGCTGCTGGGAAACTGTAGTGTACAAGTAGTGAAGAATTTGAAGACAAGTGACAATAGGAGCACAACAACTTTTCTAAAACTCTATGTGTGTGTGTGTGTATGTGTATATCTTGGGGATGACAGCTCGGGGTAAGCTGTGGTCCATATCATAGGTAGTTGCATGACGCTCAAAAGTTCTCTTCTCTCAATCCAAATTAAAAGTTGCCTCCCTGACACTTGTATCGTTTCATTTCAGTCATAGACATACCCGTATACTAGCCTTACATTATGTGGGCATCCTGATTAGGACCTAGAATCAAAAATGTACAAATTGTAGCTTCTCCAGTGCTTAATAGGTAGAACAGGATGAAATCCAAGTGTCAGAATATGTTGGAATGGTGTCATGTTGTAGACTCATTCCTGAGATTAATGGTTTTTTGCTCATTTGTCATTACAGTCAGTCTGGCCCACAAGAAGCTGTCTGTTCCTGTCACATGCAAAATTCGCATCTTCAAGGATGTCCAGAAGACAGTGCGCTTTGCTCAGATGCTGGAGAAAGCAGGATGTCAGCTGCTCACAGTCCATGGTCGTACCCGAGAAATGAAGGGACCAATGACTGGCCTGGCAGACTGGTCAGCCATCAAAGCTGTCAAGTGAGTTCTTGGGCTTGGGGGAGGAGAGTATTTTGAGTGCAAATTCTCTTAACCAGAAACCAAGTGTATCGTGTGCTGACTGATATCTGTAAGGCAGGGGGGTATATGTATACTTACATTTGTAAGTCAGTTCAGTGTTTTGTATGATTTATTAAAATTTCAGTTAACAAAACAAAAGCAAGAACTTTGCTTTGTTCTAACATGTCAGAGGACATTTGTGTAGATTTGAACTTACAGTGTTAAAAACTGTGAAAATTACCACAAATTATGTTAATTTGTGTTAACCGTGGGCCACATGGATATAGTGGTGGGGTCACCTATGTCTTCATATTGCAAGTGAAATCTCATACGAGCTGACATGATCCTCATGTTTGTTTATCGGTGAAATGGACTTTTCAACAATGCAACGTTTCCACATGTTTTGAGGGGCAATTTATTTCTGAGCAGCATTGCAAAGTGCACATAATCTGCATTTTATCTCGTAATGTACGGTAGAGAATTCAGCCATTGGCTGCGCATTAGCCATTGGCTGAATTTGCGTAATTTGAGAGGCCGTTCCGCACAATCGCCATCTTCGTTCCAGCGCAATGTTTGATCGCGAAGCGATTTCTATCTGACGGAAAAATCGGAAAATATCTTCGAAATCGGTGGAAATACGGAGCTGATTTCGTGCTCTCTTACAAGCGTAAATATCGTTGGTTTGTTTCGTACTCAGCATGGATGAACCAGCTCACAAATCGGAGAATGCAAAAGCCAAAAAAGATACTGAGCTGTGTGAGCCTAAGGCCAGCCCAGCTCCGGCAGCGAAGAAGAAGGCTGCAGGCAAAACTCTGTCTAGCGGCAGGAGGCCTAAGGCATTCCGCCCCGCATCTTCGGGGAAGGCACAGCCGAACCCGCCCGCACCAGCTGCTACCGCTCCGAACCCGACCGTGACTACAGCGGAGAATAGCACGGAGGTTATGTCCCGCATTGGGAAACTCAAGTCAATGTTCGAGAAAATGATGGAGACCTTGAGCACAGCTCAGCATGGAGAACAACATGCCAACACGCCGCAGGATTGTTTTAGTGAATATGGCGAGTGCGACACGCAAAGGGGAAGCAACTCACCACCCGTCATAGAATTGGCGGATAATCGCAGCGTGGCTGATTTCCTATCGGCGAACCGCGATGACGCGGTCAGCTTGTTTTCGGACGTAGCCCTACAGGAGGCAGATAAAAATAAACGGCCAGAATTCAAGATACCATGAATGGCTTATAAATTTGTGGCTCTGTCCGAGATAGGGGATCCACTCGATGAGGATGTCGCAGACACTATTGTATATATGATGGGACAAAAACTTGATAAAAAATCTCTCGACGAAGCAGCAACTCGCTACCCCTGCCCATCGAACTGCACATGTCTGGAAACCCCTAAAGTTAACAGCACAATCTGGGAGAACATCTCCACTGGGACGAGACACAGGGATCTGAAACTACAAATGATCCAGTCATCCCCCTTGAAAGGGATAAACACGTTTGCTCGTACCCTTCCAGCAACTTTGTCTGAAGCTCAGCAGGATGCTACGGCCTTTCTCTGCGCTGCAAATTTCTCCCTCAACTGCATGAGAAAGGACAGCATAAAGCCTGATATGAACTCAAATTTCCACCACCTGTGCAAGCCCTCTCACAAAGTGACAAAGTACTTGTTCGGAGATGACCTAGGGCGTCAAGTGAAAGAGATCCAAGAACAAAGGAAAACAATGTCAGGCATGATGAAATCACGCTTCACACAAGAGCAATCACAGTTCCAGCCGTACAAGAAAGCGGATATGAATCTCGCCGTCAAAACACGTCAACTGGTATTGCCCGTCCTTCGGGAAGGGTTATGACCGCCGAACATCACATTCCAACCCCATGGCTGGTTCTTCTGCGCAGCCTTTTTTAGGGAAGGCTTGGAGGGGGAGACCACGAGATCCTCCTCACACTTTCACACCGTCAGCAGCGAGGGAGGGTTGCAACAAGCAGCCAACCTACCACAGGCAGAGCCAAAGCCAGGGGAGGAAATAGAAACAGACATCACCTCTCAACAGGTAGGTGACTATGAATACAATACATAGACAACGATCTAGTTACAGCACCAGCTGTCGTCGGAGGTCGTCTGAAGCCATTTTTCCCTGCTCGGGAAAATATCACGAGAGACCCACTCATCTTACAAGCAGTTCAAGGCTATATTCTTGAGTTTGACCCAGAAAAATTTCCCCCTTCTCGAGAAAAACCTTTGCGTTTTTACAAATGGAATGCTGAAGAAACAGCCAAGATTGACCATGAGATTCTTGTTCTGGAAGAGAAACAGGTCATTGAAAAATGTGTCCATGAAGAAGGGGAATTTATTTCAGAGGTTCTCACGAGACCAAAAAAGAATGGAGGAGTCCTATTAATTCTTGACCTGTCCGAACTCAACAAAAGTGTTCAGTACCAACACTTTAAAATGGATAATATTCAATCCGGTATTCTACTCCTCTCAAAAGGGTGTTATATGGCTTCAGTAGACCTCCGTGATGCATACTACACAATTCCCATTCACCTAGACTCTCGTAAATATCTGCGCTCTGAATGGAGAAACCAATTATGGCAGTTCAAAGCCTTGCCAAATGGCTTATCCTCAGCCCCAAGACTGTTCACCAAAATACTGAAACCAGTGCTTGCCTTACTAAGACAACAGGGACACACAGTTTGTCGTACTTGGACGACACACTGATAATTGGGGACAATAAAGCAGACACTCGCTTAGCTGTGCAAGCCACCACTGACCTTTTGACTAATCTAGGGTTCATTATTCACTCGGAGAAATCGGTACTTGAACCATCTCATGAGATTGACTTTCTGGGTTTCCATTTAAATACATCTGAAATGAGAATCACCCTTCCAGCTAGTAAAAGTGATGACATTCAAGATGCATGCGGGTCATTACTTGTTAATAACAAACTTAGTATTCGTGTGGTAGCTAAAGTCATTGGGAAGATTGTGGCTGCCTTACCAGCATCTCAGTACGGTCCCTTGCATTACAGGCAGCTGGAAAGGGAAAAAATCAGAGCCCTGAGAAAACAGAAAGGACATTTCAATAGACATATGAGCCTATCTAGTAGAGCCAAGGCAGAACTAGCTTGGTGGTCAAGCCATGCACATCTTGTGTCCAAACCCCTGTGCCCAGCGAAAGTATCAAAAGAAATAAGAACAGATGCTAGTGGACAAGGTTGAGGTGCCACATACCTGCAACCTAAGACAGGGGGTAGATGTAATGCTCAAGAATTAGCAAGAGCAGTGGGTAATGAAATAAACTATCTGGAAATGCTGGCAGCTGGTCTGGGACTCAAAAGCTTCTATTCAAATGTCAGAGATGCACATATACTGTTGAGATTAGACAAGAACATGGGCGGCGTCAAGTCTGAAGCATGTAATGAAATGGCATTGCAAATTTGGGGTTGGTGTAGTTTCCTACAACAAATTTGGATAACAGCATCTCACCTAGCAGGTTCTAAGAATACAGAAGCAGATACGATGTCAAGGAAATTTAATGATAATATAGAATGGATGCTAGACAAGACAATATTCACTGAGATAGTGCAGAGGTATGGGTTACCAAGCGTAGACCTTTTTGCTACCAGACTGAATGCCCATCTCCCGACATACGTCTCCTGGAGACCAGATCCAGGGGCATGGGCAGTAGACGCATTCACCATTGATTGGGGACCCCTAGAATTGTATGCATTTCCCCCCTTTAGCCTAGTTGCTAAGTGTCTCCAAAAAATCAAACAAGATGGTGCTAGGAGAATTTTGAGAGTGCCTAAGTGGCCAACACAGCCCTGGTATACTGTACTATGTAACATATATACTACTGGAGGAGCCCTGGGAATTGCGAAAACACCAATTGTTAACTCAACCCATTACAGGTAGACTCCATCCACTTACACATCTCTCCCTCTTATGTTGCAGGGTTGGAGCAAACATTTCGTAGCTCAAGGGCTGACAAAAGAGACTGCTGATATAATGGCAGCGTCTTGGAGGAAGTCTACCAAGGATCATACATGGTGTATATCAGGAAGTGGCAAAGGTTTTGTCGTAAACGACATTTATGATGGACCCATACAAAGGTGGGAAATTCGTTTGCTTTCTTCAATTCCCTTTACAAAAATGGAGCAAGCTACAGCACCTTGAATACATCAAGGAGTGCACTCGCATCAGTTGTTCTTCTACGGGACGAGAAATACACCATTTCTACACATCCTTGGATATGCCGGTACTTCAAGGGCATCTTCAATCTCAGAACACCCACTCCGCGATACAGCTTCATATGGGATGTAGGGAAGGTGTTAAACTGCCTCAGACAAGTAACCCCAGCTCACAAGATTTTGCTGTGTCAACTGACACACAAAGTATGTTTTTTACTCTCGTTGACTTCCGCCCAAAGAGTGCAAACACTTTCATACCTAACCCTTGACAATGTGAAGGTGTCCAAGGATTGTGTGGAGATAGCAGTGGCTGATTTAATAAAGCAGAGTCAACCTGGGAATGTAGGAGTGAAAGTAACTCTGAAAGCCTCTTCCCGAGGACAAGAAGCTCTGTGTTGTACACTACGTTAAAGAATACATGTACAGAACAAGCACACTGAGGAAGGAGGTGAATGCACTGTTTGTCACCTACAAGCAACCTCATGGGAGGGCATCAAAGCAAACCATTGCTTGATGGATTAAAACAGTGTTGAAAGCATCAGGTATCAACACTGATCTCTTCAAAGCACATTCAACAAGATTAGCGGCAACCTCGTCTGCCAAGAGGAACCAATTTCCATTAGCAGACATTCTCAAACATGCTGGGTGGAAAAGTGAATCCACGTTCAGGAATTTTTACCTGAAACTCACATCCCAGGCAACGTCTTTTGGGCAAGCAGTTATGGGACAACAGACCCCTAGGAGGGGACAAGATACAGTTCTGTAAACATTATAGGTAAAGTTGCCCAAAAACATTATATCTCTGTCATATATCCTCTGAGAGCAATGACTACTGTGAAAATCTTTGTAGTCTCATATTACGCAAATTCAGCCAATGGCTAATACGCAGCCAATGGCTGAATTCTCTACCGTACATTACGAGATAAAATAGAAAATTAAATGAAAAACATTGAAATTTAATTTATATTTTATGAGTAATGGGAGGATAGAGAATTCAGCACCCTCCGCTCCCTCGCTTACCCTGAACAGCTTTAAATGTGTCTTATACAAAAACAATTTATCTCGAAATATTTTTCACAGTAGTCATCAGATGGCGATTGCGTGCGGAACGGCCTCTCATATTACGCAAATTCAGCCAATGGCTAATGCGCAGCCAATGGTTGAATTCTCTATCCTCCCATTACTCATGAAATATAAATCAAATTTCAATGTTTTTCATTTAATTTTTGTCGAGCACACCGGAGGTGAGGGGAGACTTAGGGATCACCTGCGGCGTCTGTCCATCCGTCGTCCGTCCGTCCGTCCGTCCGTCGTCCGTCCGTCCGTCCGTCGTCCGTCCGTCCGTCCGTCGTCCGTCCGTCCGTCCGTCCATCGTCTGTCCGTAAACGCTACAAAAACTTCAATAACTCTTTACTGGGCTTCAATTCCGATCAAACTTTGAGGGAAGAAGAGTCATACAAAGTTTCACATTTTACCATATATGAAGGTCACCTCAAGGTCAAAGCTCACAGGCAGGGGTCAATGAACTTTAGGCCCCAATGTTAAGTTTTTATGGCGCGTTTCTATTATGGGTCATAACTTTTGATCCGTAACTCCATTTGTGACTAAACTTGGATGGTAGATGTCCCTTGGGGAGTGGATGGTCACCACAAGGTCAATGGTCACAAGCATGGGTCAACGAACTTTTAGAGCCCAATGTTAAGTTTTTATGGCGCGTTTCTATTATGGGTCATAACTTTTGATCCATAAGTCCGTTTGTGACTAAACTTGGATGGTAGATGTCCCTTGGGGAGTGGATATTCACCACAAGGTCAAAGGTCACAAGCAGGGGTCAACGGACTTTTAGAGCCCAATGTTAAGTTTTTATGGCGCGTTTTTATTATGGGTCATAACTTTTGATGCATAACTCCATTTGAGATTAAACTTGGATGGTAGATGTCCCTTGGGGAGTGGATGGTCACCACAAGGTCATTGGTCACAAGCATGGGTCAACGGACTTTTAGAGCCCAATGTTAAGTTTTTATGGCACGTTTCTGTTATGGGTCATAACTTTTGATCCATAGGTTCGTTTGTGACCAAACTTGGATGGTAGATGTCCCTTGGGGAGTGGATGGTCACCACAAGGTCAAAGGTCACAGGCAGGGGTCAACAAACTTTAAGGGCCCAATGTTAAGTTTTTATGGCACATTTGTTTTTTGCCATAAATTTTTACCCTTTTATATCTCATTTTATCTGTTATATCCCATTTGCGTACAATTTCTTGTACGCGAATGGGCGAGACACATTATGGCACTTGCCTGTTATTGTATCTATTTGATAGATTTACAACTTACATGTATTGGTGGATAAAACTGATTTAATGGCTCAAAAATGATAGACGACAAGCAAATTTTGAATGCTATAAACAAAAGTCATGTACATCAGGTGATGGATTTTTGCATGAGTAAATGTTAAGAATTCTTCTTTTTTTTTCCGTTTCTTTTTTGCCGTAAATTTTTACCCTTTCATATCTCTTTTTTTTTATATCTCTTTTTTTTTATCTGTTATATCCCATTCGCGTACAGTTTCTTTTACGCGTATGGGCAAGACACATTATGGCACGTGCCTTGTCTATTTTAGAAACAAATTATACTGCTTCATGTTTTTTTGTTGAGACTTGCCTATATGCAAACCATATTAGGAGTGCACAAGGATGCAGTATGTGATGATTAATGCAGTATCTGATGTAGTATTCATGGCATCTCTAAATTTGCTTTATCTAACTTTATGATTGGGAGAATGCTTTGTATTCTTACTTGTAGTCATCAGTCAGACAGGGGCTTCATAGACACTGTCTCGGGACTAGTTGACCTATGTCCTTTGCCATTTGTTTGACCTCAATCCACTGCTGTAAACCCAACAGAGATGCTGTCAAGATCCCAGTGTTTGCTAATGGCAACATCCAGTCACTGCAAGACGTAGAGCAATGCATGGCGGAGACGGGTGTTGATGGTGTGATGAGTGCTGAAGGAAACCTCCATAACCCTGCCCTGTTTGAAGGGACTTATCCTCCCGTCTGGACCGTTGCAGAGGAGTATGTCAGCCTGGTCAAGGCTTACCCATGTCCACTCTCGTATGTCAGAGGTCATCTCTTCAAATTGTGGCATCACAGGTGAGTAGAAGTGAACAAAATTTAAATTAATGATCCATTTGAAGTGATAATGTCCATGACATCTGTTGCTGGGGGGGGGGGGAGGGGTTGCTAGAGCTTGTCAGTTTCTCCTCATTTGAATGCTCTTTTTTTTCTTTCGTTTGTATGTTTGTTTAGCTTTATATGTCTTTTTGCTTGGGTTTGGAAATCATATAGATGTCTTTACTGTATTTTCTCCATGGATCATATTTCATATTGTTAACTGGTGTAACATGTAAAGGAAGATTGCATATCCATTAGACATTTGTTGAATAGGTAATTATAATTTTCTTGTGTCAAGTTTTCATTTATGTTCTACAAAATTAGTACCAGTTTTATTTCACGGTATCTTAAAGTTGTCTAGTGGAAACTGAAGAGATATTTCATGTAAGTCTTGTGAAAAACAAACAAAATACTTCCTTGTATATGAATTAAAAAGAAGGTACTACTCTTTGCTAGATGTACAAACTAAGAGCAAAATACCCAAACCATGTAGAACAGAATCCATTACTCACACATAGAATACTATGTGGACTGACATGCCCTTGTCTGTCTTCATTCCAGCCTGCTGGTTAACAGTGACCTACGCATTGAGCTAGCCAAAGCCAAGAGTCTTGGTGAGTGTGAGAACATCTGCAGCCGGCTGCGTGCTCGCTGTGAGGAGGAGGCTAGTCAGCAGCCTGAGACAGCAGACAATGGCAAGCGCCCCCATTGGCTTTGCCAGCCCTACTTCAGGCCCAGGTTAGTTATGACAGCCCAGCCTTAGAGACCTGGGCCCCTTTTCATAAAACTTGTTATCAATAACAATAGTTGTTATAAGCTACTGAAATCCTTGCATCTCATTGGCTGAGAGCAAATTTGTCATAGAAATGTGGCAGTTGTCACTGATAACAAGCTTTATGAAATGGGACCCAGGTAGCATGGGAATTCCATGGAGTGGGAAGGCTGGCCCATCTTGGATATATATGTAAAAAGCTTGTAACAAATTGTGTACAGCTTTTATCACTGATCTTTGTATAAGTACACACACAGCCTAAGAATCTCAATTGCAGTTGACCGCTACCAATGAGTGGAGGATATGCACATATTTGCTTACCAGTGCCATTTGTGGTTTCCAAATTTACTCTGGTGGGCACTTGCAACAAAGAAACATCAATGCAGTATTTTTTTCTTTTTAAGCTCTGGCATTTTCCATAAACTTGATAATCTATTTAAGTCCAGATGACAATATATTAGTACATGAGGGCATACGTAGTGTACTCCTGATAGCAAAATGCAATTACACACATATTGCACATTATTGATGAATGCATTGCAATGACTACAGGTTTAGACATTTCTAAACATTGCTGTGTAAGCTGTTATTTTCGCGTACAGATATTTTTGCAAATGAAGAGGTCATGAACATTCTCACAAGATGTTGTTTTCATGAATTGGCACAAAGTTGTTGTGAGTGCGCTATTACAACAGCACATGAGCGACATTTTTTGTGTATTGTTAAATTTGCGGTCTTACAGGGATTCGCAAAATTCGCCAAAAAAAAGACAACTTATACAGTATTGCATTCATTTAAAAGTACATCACTGTCTGTTACCTTATATAGTGAACATGTTTGTAAGAACTTTTGTCATTTGATAGCAGCAATTTCAAGAGACTAAAGGAACAATGTAGTTAGATGAGCGGCTCATTTTGTCTGTTAATATCTATAGTCCTGAGCAGATGGAGCAGAGCCGAGCAGAGAGGAATCGAAAGCGCCCTCTAGCCCTCATCAATGAAGATTTCAATAGCGAGGGTCTCTCCAAGAATCAGCTGAAGAAGAGAATTCGCAACCCACGTGCAACGTTCCATGTGAAACGTAAGTGTTTTTTACATTACATTGATTATGTCAAAGACATTAAAGCTGAGAAAACTGGAAAATAAAGTTATTTGAAGGAGAAGAATTTTAAGTGTTAAGTGATCAAAAGTTTGAGATTCAAAGTACCTCGTTTCCATATTTCATGGTGTTTGAATGTTTTGAAGTTATAAATGTTTGGTTTGTGTGAATAGTGTTACTTTCGTGTTTTCGCTTTAGTTCCTAATTTCGTACCTAATTTACTGTATGTAGGCTGAAAGGTGATATTCTTAGAACTTTGTTTATCCGGTGGCTAGATTTCTCATTGCTTTGGTGGTGGCTTGTTGGAAATGGAGAGGCCCAATTCATGATGAAGGAGATGAAGATTTTTTTTTTTTTTTTTCATTTTACAGTAACAAAATCGTTCAGTGTTTGGTGATTTTATCATGCTCTCATGGTTACAAGTCACGTTTATCTTCAATATATGTAACATAGAAAGAAAGAATAATTAATTTGTGATCATTGGATTCATTCCTATTTTGTATTAGAAATATGGGACTCTATAATGTTTTGTGGTTATTTGCCCTGTGGACAATAAACTACAATGCAAATACCTAGAAGCCAGCATTCTGATTATGCACAGTAAAAGCTGGAACCATTATGCTTTAGTTTATTAATATAAAGACAGTCACAGCTTCCAATGTGTCAATGTGACATTGCTAAACCTACACAACTTCTCCCATCGTTATCATTATCACTGCAACAAGATTCATATTGAGTCTCTTCGTGTGTGTTTCGATACGTTTCTCCTCTTCAAGCTGCTAAATATGAAAAGTGTGCGAAGTGTGCCAATCCACGAGGGAAGAAGTGTGTGTTTGAACAGTGTAGAGCCTGCTGCAAACACACTGCACACAAAGCTATGGCAGACTGTCCAGGTGAGTCACGGATGAGAGTGGAATGGGGATGGGGTGCATGGGTTACTTGCCCTCCTAAGATCTCGGCCATTGATTGCGTAATCGTGGCATAATTTGGCACACACGTTGCCCATTACATAATCTCCAAGAATTAATCATTAAATTTCCCTAAACATGGTCTTTTTCTCTAAATTATGCTTATTATGCATATTATGCCAAAAAAAAATTTGTGCATCAGATTTTAAAGGAGAATAAAAGTGTTACAACGTATACCCAGGCGCGGTGGAGCACCCCAATTTGCATCTCATTATCGCCCCGTTCTATTTGAATTTCCAACGGGCATCCACGGCTGCCCGAAACTGTGTGCATGAAAAAGTCAAATCTTTACCTTCTCCTTCTGCCGCTATGCGTGCCGCTAGTAAACTCAAACTTCCCACACTATCTAAGTTTTTAAAAACCTTCCTTTTGATGAAAAAATTATGAAATTTGCTGCACTAGAACTTGAGATATTAAAGCGTTTTGAAAATCACCTCTCGCAAAACATGCTCTCTGTTTTTTTCCAACTGGACTATGGCCGGGCTCCAATGTGTCCGAAATTGGCAACATAAGTTCATTAGGCCTCAATCCATATATGGTGAAAGTTTTCGCCTGGTTCCACCTGTACTTTTTGAGAAATCAACTTGTTTCTACAGGGTTTTCGAATAGAAAATTGTAGTCAGCGAAACAATTGAAAATGACGTCATTTCTTTTCCGTAATATTGGGCATGCGTGGTACGTGAGATTCAGGATTTCGTGCTCATTGTTGGTTTGCATGAGACGCAATCAATTTTGCTGAGTGTCGCACGGCGGTGACTGCTGAGCTGCTGTCGCGCATGCTGCATGCAGCAATGCGTTGTGTGCTGTGACGTGCAACGCTACAGTGACGCAATTATATATACATGGGACCGACCTGTACGCTTTGCATTCGTGTCATTTCTGACATCACCTTCTGTTTTTTTTTTTCCAACACAACCATGGCCGGGAATATTACGGTATGAAATTTAAAATGCAAGCAGATAAATAAATTTCGGTGTACTTTGTTCGAATGGCGCTTTGGTTCCGAAATCACACTTCGTGAATTTTAGGATGATTTGCGAGGCATATTTTTGGTAATTTTGCTCGCCAGGTTTTTGCTAAAATTTCACATTTTATCATTGTCAAATCCTTTAATATGTTATATGTGCATATTCGGACATGTTTTCAAATTCAAACTAACTCAATTTTGATCTGAAAATAGGTTTCCTTAAATTGTTATTAGCTTGAGAAGTTGTTTACTTTTTCTCAACTACGCGAGTACATGTTGCTTACTTTATGCAAATGAGGCGTGGCTGCCGATGGATTTCTGCGAGATAATTGGGGTGCTCCACCGCGCCTGTACCATTTTATATAAATAGAGAACATATCACCTACAGTTTGTTGTAACTGACAAGTCTGTAGGCCCCCAAATAATAGAGTAATTCCACTTTTAAAATGCAACCAACATCTGCTATGAGACGTGTATTCAGTCTTTAGTGAGCTGCCAATTTGTCTGGGAATACAGAGACCCCCGTGAAGAAATATGAAGAAATTGGGCTTTACTGTTAAATGCTGTTAACACATGTGATCCTATACACGCAGCAATGAAGAATGAGTGCGCTAGTTCTTCATCGGTTAACGTGTTGCATGTTTAAGATGCCATCCTGTCGGCCTTGGGATGTACAAACAAGAGAGGAAAGAGAAGTAGGAAAATGTTTTATTCCCTCCCAAACCCAGAGAAAAAAAAAAAAAATCCCGCACAGTTTGTCACTTGATGGCACCATCGGCAGTGCAAAGCCGAGTCTAGTGGCTCACAGTTGCTACAGCGGCACCACTGATTGTTAGCCATCTGGTCTGCTGGTGTGTTTTTTTCTTGTAAAGTTGGCATCATGACTAAAAACATTTTAAGTGATGATATTTATAGTTTTGGTGGGTTTTTTTTTTTTATACATCTACTCTCTATGGAACAAGTGCACACTGATCGAGTGCAATTTAGAAATGTTGAGAGCTACGTGGGGAGCAGAGAGATGCCACTCATGAGAATCATGGCCGGCGGAGCTGTGGGGGCCGTGGGGGCTCAGGCCCCCACACTTTTTATGCACCATACAAAGGAAAACATAAGGTGTCATCACTTTGGGCTCCCACACTGTTTTTAACCCGGAAGTACGTAAGTGGCACTAAATAGAAATAGATAGAGATCTTGAAGTGGTAAGGTTATGTTTTTCCACTGAAGACCTTTTTTTTTTTTTTTTTTGCGATGAGCTGAGGACCTTTTTTTGTTCTTTTTTTTTTTTTTTTTTAACTTGTTAGCTCATGAAACCCGGAAATGGAAGGGGATCTAGAGATGAGCTGAGGACCTTTTTTATTTTTTAGTTTTTGCTTGTTAGCTCATGAAACCCAGAAGTGGGCCCCCACACTTTTGAAAACATTCCGCCGGCCCTGAGAATGAATGGTGCTCCAAGTAGATTTTTGTTTTTTATTCTCAATGCAGGTCACAATTTACTCTTCAAGTCCAAGCAAGAGAGGAGATTGCAGTGGGAAGCAGAGCAGAGACTCAAAGGCATGATGGAGATTTCCTCAGCTGGTGGCTCCTCCTCCTCCTCCTTTGTCACAGCAGTGCAGGCAGAAGGAAATGGGCAAATTGATTCTGGCTAGACAGAGAGGGAGGCACAGCTCTCTCTTTTTATCTATCTCTTACTCTATACATATCCTGTACATATCTACCAAATATGTGGTGAATATACCTACTTTTTATCAGGGCCCAGAATATAGTATGAAGAGTAGTAACTAACTGTAGGATGACGATCTATCATGACTACTGTAAAAGCTGTTATTTTCGTGAGATGTTATATTCTCAATGTGACGCAAAGGTTATCATAAGTGCACTAACATCAGTCCGCCGCTAATTCAGGCAATGCAGATCAAGTGGTGATTTTTTTTTTTGCATGTGATTAAATTGTGGCGCAACAGTGATTTATGAAATTTGCAAAAATCATACCCTCGCGAAATAACAGCTTTTACCATATCAGGTAAGTGATTGTCTGTATGCAGAACAATGTTGTGATAAATGGCAGTTGTTTCATGCTGGGCTGAGTGTCCTGCAAGGGTTGCAGGTGACCACAAGTCTTTTTAAACCACTTCAGTAGCGACTGATGCCAATGTTATAGGCAAAAGCAACAGGGTCTAGGACAATATCTCAGAGGAGAAAAGAGGATATTGGGCTATTCAAAGCAGCATGACGTACATGTATGTTTGTTTGTATGTGTATGTGTATAAAAAACATCCAACTTCTACAGATCTTTCAGAAAACCCACTCTGATTGCTTACAGATGCTTACATTTTTCTTGTCGTCTTCCCTTCAGATAGTAAAGTTGTAATCCTGCAGTCCAGATGCCGATTCTGGATATAGCTTCATCACAAGTCCTGGAAGCATTGTCCTCTTGTCTTGTCTTCTTACTTTAAATTTGATTATACAGTGACGCAAGTTACATTTCTCACAACTCTATTTACATTCCTTCAAGGTTTTAACAAAGAGTACTTACTAGAGTAAAGGTTATGAAGTTCAGGGATAATAGATGGAGGTCAATTGCCAATATTCTGTCTGCATCTACTCAGAATACTTCAGACACATGGGCAATGGAAGAGATGGTGAACAAATTAAGGTGAAAGTTTATTTTATTGTGGTTTTATTCTTTTAGATACATATGGACAAATGGGAAGGGGAAATGAATTGTACATTGTGATGTAGATATAATATATTCATAGCGTTATTAAAAGGCAAAATGATTCACTGCATTGGTATTATTTGTTTCAGTGTACAGAATGATTGTAGAGCATTTTGTTAAAATTCTGGGTGTTTCTGACTTACTTTGCCCATGCATTAAACCTTGATGTCACACTGAGCTTCATGCTGAGCTTTGCTTTTGCTTTGCATACAACGGATGTCTGACTGACTTATTAATCTCCCTCATAGTATGGTAGAGAGATCTGTAGCCAGTGGAACTATAACCTGCTAATTGAAATGTTTTGGCTGCCCTAAGGCCTTCCAGTTGTCTGATGATTATTATTTTTTCCTTTTTTTCTGGGGGATACAAAATAAAGATAAATGATACGAAACTTCAGTCTGTTGTGCAAGGATTAACAGATGTCCATATGGGACCCATTTCAGTGTCATTTGTAATGTCTACATAGTGCCCATTGATTCTAAGGACACTTGTAATATGATAGTGCTGATCAATACTTTCCTGGCTTTGTGGTATAACTTTTCAGGTATTACATAATATATTTGAGCATCATATTTTTGTGTTGATCAATTTAAGGAACATTCCAAATCATTTCATTAGAGTGAAAAGAATGTAATCATGTGGTAATATTATACTGGGCTCTTTCACCTCAATATTCTGGCTGATAGTATGCTTTACAAGTAAGACTTTGTTTGACTTTTTGTAATTTATCACTCTTTTAAAGACTTATGTAGGCATCATTTAAAGATATGTAGCATCCCGCAGACTTTGTCATGATATTAAAGAGTTCTTTTTTGCCAAGAAGCTGCTCTGTTATGGGAAGGATATGTCATTTGAGTAAAAACTTTTATTGTTTTGCCTGATGCAAGGAACAAGTGATATGCTACAGGAAAACTGTTACAGTGAACTCACTTGCAAGATACTGCTTTTAACAAGCTAAACTTGATGGTCCCAATTTTTTGCTCATGCTGTTCTATGGCAAGACACCCCACATAAAATGAGTGTGATTGTTACCAGATTCCAGTTACAGCAAGGTCAATTTGAATGATTAAAAGAAAACATAACCATCTTGCTCATTGAACGTGTTAAACATCATTGGCAAAATTGTTAATAGCATGTACCAGCTGTATGCAGGCACCAGTACTGTTTTAGTTGATTTTTTGTTTGTTTGTTTGTTAACAATGTGGTACGTTATTGTACCTATTACAGTATAATGAGGTAAACTTGGCGGTCCTGGTAACATCGTTTTAAGGGGGGTTTCCCAGTAGAACTTTAACAACTGTTATCAAAACTTACCATCCTGAAGTTAAACTTCTGTCTCCAGATAACTTTTGCCAGTTTATATAGAGTTTACATGTGCTAACCCATGTGGTGGCTAAGAGAAGAGTTTGTATCAGCCATACAAAGTAATTTCTTTATCAATACTAGAGAATGCTCATTTGAAATCAAATTTTGGTCATGTGTACAGTATGTGATATACAGTATACTCTCAGAGGATTGGTATTGTTAACTTTTGGCCTCTTGCATATTTATAGTATTTTATGTATATAAATTAATTGTTCCCATGACGATATTATGATCCTTGACTTGAATTTTTTCCATTGCCAGTGATTTTTACTTGAAGAAATATAGTACTGGTAACCACTGTGTATAATTAGACACAGTTTTTATTGCCTATCACCATGCAAAAATAATGTTTCAAACCATACTTTTCAGATTTTCTCTCCTTTTATCAAACTTGTAACAAGTCTCAATAAAGGGAAGTCATCCAATTATTTGTGTGTGCTTTACAATATAGCCACAGGAAGAATAATGGGGTATTCTGTATCTCATAAACTTTACATTTTTCTACAGGACATTTGTTTTTCCAGTAGTGTACAAATGAATGTCACTAAATTATGCATGATACAAGTATGTTTTTTTTTACCTTGTACACTTGTACTTTCTAGCATACCACAAAGACCATGGTTTCAGCTGTAGAAATAATCAGAATATTCTGGTTATCTCGTTCGGTGCAATATTATCTCTCTCTCTCTCGGTCAAGAAACACAAATATGAGTGCCTTGCATTTACTATGTCTGACATGCTTAGAATTATTGCTATGATGTGTTTAAAGACATGATAATTCGTTGAAACTATAACTGAAGGTGAAAAGCACCGAGTAGATCACTGAGGAACACTTTTGTGATCTCAGCCAAAATTGCAAAGAATGAGAATCTGTATATGCCTCTTCTGTAGATTTGAGTGTTCTTTTTCGTGTGATACATGTACATGTATTTTCTTCACTGATTTAGTGTTGTACATAATGATCAAATATTTGGCAGAGATAGGGAAATGTCATTGCAGTCAAACAACTAGTCGGACCATATCTATATCTGAAGTACCACAACTGTTTCATTTGGCATAGCCATCAAATTGTTCTGCCAAGCTGCCAAAGACAGCAAGAAGCGTTGGCAGGTGATATTTAGAGGCAAAGGTAACAAAATGATAGAGCAAAACAGTGGTTTATCATATAAAGATAATCAGTTCTTCTCTCAAACAGTCATATCAATATTGTGGTGTGGTATTGCATAAGGATGAGAACTTAGCCTGTGTCGTTGTAACACACACACACACATACACACACGCACACTCTCACAAAGTGTACTACAGGACCATCTACAGTAACATGTACTTTCACCTCATAAAGACAGACAGGGCATGGCTTCAGTGTGTTCAGAGGTCCTTTCATCTGGAAGGCATGTTACATAATGAGATTTGCAGTAGATATCATTAACAATAATTACATACATGTACTCACAACAGCAATTCAAATGCTCACAAATTATTGATTGCTGAAACTTGCCATGGTAATGGAATTGAATTAGATGAACTTGAAATTCAAATAATGTAAAGTCCCCTAGGATATATAAACCATTGTTATGTCTACAGTAATGTGAGACTGATGTTTTTACTTGTTTGTTTGTTTGTTGTTGTTTTTTTATAGATAAGCAGAGGCATACTGGCAATTTTAAGTCACCAGAATAATGAAATTAGAAATCTAATACTTTTGTAGATGGCAGAGGAAAGGGTGTGGAATTCAGTGATCAACATCTTCAGGCTATGATTTGGGTCTAATCTCATGATTAATTGAAGGTTACAGCCATGCTGCAAGTGTAAAGCCCATATCGTCGGCTGAGAATGATAAGGGCGTTAAGTTGCCACTAAACCCATAGTGTTCACGACCACTTAACGCCCTTCTCATTCTCTACAGATGATATTGTAATTATGGTCAGAGAAAAACTATGCATGTGCTTCTATGTGTAGTGAGGATTGCCTTTGTGTTTTGGCTGTTCTGATCTGCAGTTAGTGGGTAAGGGTAGAATGAGTCAGTCGGTGACTAGCGGAGTGAAAAGCTTCAAGTGCAATGTTTACTAAGTACAACTATAGCTTCAGAGCAATGTAGGACGTACATATTGTAGCAACTGCTTCATGTTGCACTCATGGCTGTAAAGTGCTTTGTATAATAAAATTCACATTTTGTAAAGCTATGGATTTCTCTCTCTAGATCTCTTCAGCGTCCAGTTTTATTTTGTTACAAAATCATCCTGGTAAATGTACGTTGTATTTCATAGCTTTATATCCACTTAAAATGTGTATAGTACATGTTTCCTGTATTTTGAAATATTGTATTCTTTCTTAAAGTAATAATTCTTGAATTTTTATGCAGAAAGGGACATCTTTGGGGGTTATTTACATACTGTGTGTTCATCGACGTGCAAAGAATCACACCTTTTGGGAATTCCCGCTAACTTGTTCACAAAAACTTCAAAGCCAAATATAAACGCATATATTACATTTGTGTATATATATATGTGTGTGTGTGTGTGTGTGTATATATATATATATATATATATATATATATAAGCCACAAGTCTTACCAATCCACCAACGGGAATTTTTTTCAGACGAGGAGAGTCAAAGAAAATATACCCCCGGTAGCACTTCTCCACCCGACCGTATATATATATATATATATATATATATATATATATATGCATGTATATATATGGGCCGTGACGCGAGAAAAGGGCCCTTAGGGCATTAAATACCGAAAATGAGTTTTTTACCTCCACATTGTAGAAGGAACTCTGACGTATTTAAATATGCAAACCTTTTTCTGAAATTCCAATCCTATATGACCCATTACGACATTCAAAAAAGCGTGTTTTGTCCAAAATCCTGTCACTTTTTTGATGCGTTTATGGATGTGCGCGCAGTTAGCAGGTTGATCTTTTTTTTTTTTTTTTTTTTGCGCGTATTGCTTTGTCAAACTTCCGCGCCGTTTTCTGGCGTTTGCGCGCAGCGGCGCTAAGGCCCTTTTGCTCGCGTCACGGCCCATATATATATATATCCCGAAATTTACGGTTAACTGGCAATCTAACGTCAATGTATTTATCTGGATGCTTTAATGGATGTCAAAACCCTGATGTACGTTTCTCTTGATGAATAAAGTTAATACATTGTACATAAAATGTCTGTCTTTTGAAACCAGTTATGGCAGTTATGAGGCGATGACATCTATCGTATAATTCCAGTGTGTGAGATTGTCACCGTATTCCTGTTCAGTCTCACTTTATCGATATTGTTTTCATTTAGCACGATTTTTATGAAATCTGTACAATTTGTACTGTTCGTAAATATTTCCTCTGTTTTTAAAGTTTAACATGCCGTAGATTTTCACCTGAGAGCCATGCGTTCTGATATTATTATTTTTTTTTTTTTCAATTCAAAATTTCATGTAGGCCTCTATGGAATGTAAAATAGGCCAAACAAATGAGTAGCCTCACGTAACAATAATGTACAAGCATACATTGTTACGTCAGACAGGCGTTAACAGTGGATCGACCTCCGGCAAGCCTTACGCACTTTCATTGGTCAAAAGTTGATTGTGACGTTGCCAATGAATAACGCGTTGCGCGCGTCTGTTTACTTCATCGAGTGCATGGCGACATCTCACCAAGTACTTACTCTACATTTCACTTACTGTATGAACGCCTCTCAGCTAGCACCCTGACGTTAGTATTTACGGAAGAGTCTTGCTTTAATGAAGATTTTGAAAGATTTGAAATAACATTTCAAACTCCTTTCAGTTAAGTGAAACCAGGTGACAGAGGTGCTCATTTCGGGTGAGTACATGTATTTGTCTTTTAAGAGAGACATTGGAAAACAACATTCTCAGGATCTGGGTGGCATGCCAAAGTATAGCCTCCGAGAAACAGAATGGCAGGCAGAATAGCCGTTATACGCGAATATTAAAAAAGGTTAGTTGGGCTATAACGAAGATGAATTTGATTCATGTTTTTATGCAAGTACATGCTCCCCGGCTGATGATTTATGTTCGAAAAATCACCTTGAAATTCTTCATTGTGTCTGTAACATGATGAGTTTCAAAAACGTACATGGTGGTATTGTAGTAGCCTACATACCCGTAATTAGCCTACCTTGTATTCCATATACATGTATGTATGTATATAGGAATGCCTGTAGTATTCCTAGACGTAAAGGTCTAGTTGTGTACAGTTCTGGTCGAGGTGAAAATTTAGCCTTTAACATTTTGCGAGATACTCAGAAACCACTCTATGAGATGTCAAAGAGCATGCAATATAAGGGGTATCAAAAGTTTATTTGATGAAAATCGGTTTTGAAATGGCTGAGATATCCAAAAACAAGGTGAAACAAAGAGATCCTAATAAAAGCGTGGCCTGTCGCCTTTTATTATTATCATCACTTTTTTGGATATCTCAGCCATTTGAAAACCAATTTTCATCAAATAAACGTTGAATCCTTCTTAAAATTACATGCTCTTTCATATTTCATGTGATGTTTCTCATTATCTCACGTAGGAATGCTCAAAACATGAATCCCCACCTCAACCAGTACTGTACAGTCCCTTTAATAGTATATTGGTATGTCATACTGCGTGTAGAGGAACATTTTGAATTCAATACAATTTCAACTTTATATTTTAATATGTTTTTGCATTTTTTCATTAATACGATACAAAAACGAAAATACAATAATACATAGATTTTGGTAAAAACAATTTTCTGAGGATAAAATTCTTTTACAAAACAAAGTCAGTTATCATTCAGATACAATAGATTGTTGCATTTTCTTTTCCATAACATATTCTACGTTGCACTGGCCATCACAATAAACATACTTAATGATGTTTGATGAAGTGACAACCCTTACCTAGTGACAAAACGACTAAAAAAGAAAAAAAAAACGACAAAATGGGGGGGGGGGGGGTAGTGAGGTGCAAGTGCAGGGGGAGGGGGAGGGAGGAATCACGAATGACCTGGTTTGATTTTACTTTGAAAATGTTTAAATTATGCGTAAAGGGATCATAGATTACCATAACTATACATTTCTGCTATAATTATCTATACTACATGTATAGTATATATTACTCATCGTCAAGTGGTCACTGTATTTACCATGTATACTATTTTCGGACAGCTTTTAGCTTGAAATGGGCACTGTAGCCTGCAGAGACACAGTCCCCCCTCACGAGAGGGGGCTTGAGACGCGGGCATCCTTCCACCTGATGCCCGCCCTGGAGGAACAGACAGTTTCGCGAGACCTGGACACTCGTAAGACCCAGAGATTCCGGGAAGAGGTAAAGATGAGGCAAAGAAATTTGCGGATGACGGAAAAATATATGACAGTGGAGAAAGTTTTGGATGTGGATGGGATGAATGAAAAACCGTTTAATCGTAGCATCATGAAAATACCTTCGATGAATAACGCCTCACAATTATTTTCACAAAGTTTGATCCAACTGCTATTAACAACATTATGAATGCATCGGCTCTCGCGAGATGACATCAAAGATAAAAAACAAACAAACAAACAAACAAACAAACAAACAAACAATCTCATTTACCGTCACATTTAAGTCGACCAGAATATTTTATGAGTGCGAGAGTGCCACAGATGGTTAATTTATAGTGACAACATGTTTCTATACGGCCTCGTATCAGAATGACTTCATATGAAAATGAACAGAAAAACTAATGTTAATGTAGAAAAGGACATTGCGGCAGCTTGAAAGTTAACATTCAAAGTCACATTGGGGAGAAAAGAATCAAAACAGAAAAATTATATGTCTTGTTGGTTAATTTATTTGTGATTTTTTTTTTTCATTCCTGTTCTTTAAATTTGTAATTTTGTTCCTACTATTCATCTTCTGTTTTCTTTGTTTGTCAGGACATGCGACTGCTGTTTAAGTTCCTTCGCGATACCTGCGATCTTTCGTCGACCGCCAGCCCGGCCGACACGATCCGCATGCTGCAGCACAGGTTTGCAGCAGCAGATTTGAAGATCATGCGGATGAAAAAACAACTTCTGGTAAACATGTTTCCTTCATATTTCAACGTATAGTTTTAAAAACAAAGAAAAGCACGTCACTTTCGTACCGTGTGCAAAACAGGGGGTGGGGGGATAAAACGCCCCATATACTCGGGTGATAATCCAGATAATAGCGTTAAATGATGGACTGATGCTGCAACATGTTCAAAAAAAAGAGAGAGAGAGAGAGAGAGAGAGAGAGAAGGCTGCTTTCTTGAATGAGAAAAAAACCCAACACAGAATATGCTAGTACATGGGTCTTACTGTAAAATACCTCCGCTGTACATGTGCGCAAGAAGATATCAGAGCTCATGATATCCGAAATCACATCTTCAGTTTTCCGATGATTAAATGTGTTTGTGTTTACTGCAAACTACTCATGGACTTTCGTGTCCTTTTTAAAATCATGTCGTTTTGTGTTTATTTGTAGGACCATGACGTTCTCTTGTTTGCTGCTCAAGAGGCGTTTGGTTTAGGACCGGAAGTGAACCCTGTGAAAGTTAGCCACGCCCTCAAGAGTCACGTGAAGACATCTCGTGATCTCATCAGCAGACTGCAGAAAACCATTAAGGTATCAATCAAGGCGTTGTAAGGCGTCAAGGCGTCACTTCATAAAATATGTCAGGATAGCAACTCTTGCTAAAATGGCAATTTTTCATAGCAAAAGCCAATCAGGAAGCTGGACTCTTGTCATTATCCATGACACTCGCCATTGCAGCAAGAGTTGCTTCCATAGCAACTTTTTATGTTTGGCTTAATTCGTGAACTAGGTCAGTCTTTTTGTATGAAAGGTAAACTTGGTTTTGCGAGTAGTGCTTTCAATTTAAAGGGAGCAACAAATTGCCGAAGAACAAAGTAACAATCTACCAATGTAATACTTATATATTCACTGCTAATGTGAATATCGAGAAGTCGCTACGTATCACTACAATGACAATGACATGTTTTCTTCACTGCTAATGCATAGTTCTTTATTGATGTATTTTGCAGATTTCTTCCACTCTCCTTTTTCATCTTACTATGCCACAGTTCACTTTGGTGTGTAGTATTATCGACCGTGCCTCCGTGCGAACAATAAACATTCAATGTTGCAACTAAATAAATCTAGGTGTGAGATTTTTCAATTTGTCTCCCTCTACAAACTGAATTTGTTAAGACCGCAACTGCTGATCTGTAAATTAATAGATTGTAAATTTACAGATCAGCATTTGCGATCTTAACAAATTAACTTGTAGAGGGAGACAAAGTGTAAAAACTCACACCTCAGCTTTCATCCCTCTGAATAATATATTTCTTTAAGTAACTCTACTTCTTATAATTTCCCATTATTCTTGAATTCTGCACGTTGTCTTGGCAGGAGGTTTTTTTTTTGTCAAAACAACAACAACAACATACAAACACACGATGAAAAAGGCAAAATAAACTAACATCTAAATTGACCACGATCACTGACGATAAACAGCGCATGTATGTTTTGAGCGTATACCCCCCCCCCCCCAGTCTTGGATTTTACTTTCAAATAACTTTTGTTCATGTATTTTAGACTTCAGAAAAAATGACTGAAGTGTAGAGATAAGGGAGAGGAAGAGACTATAGCGGCAACTCCTGGTTACTTTATATTAGTGTTCACGATCCCTGTCTTCTGGCTTAGGACATGAAGGCATCCATAGCAGCGGCCGCCATTCAATTTGGCCTCCTGTCCACAGCAGAGGAGACGATCAGTGCGGAGGGCCTCTGCCGCTCGTTTGACGAGATGAGGCAGCATTGCACGGCGATGCAGGGTGAACTGGATATTTGAAGAGGACCAAAGCACTCTTCGATCAGATGGTTAGTGTCAGGATGATTGCTTTTTTTTTTTTTTTTTTTTTTTTTTTGCTCTTGCCATCACGAGAGATTCACTCATTCTAATTACAGTGTCTATAGGTCTAATGCATTCACGAGTAAAGATTATTTCTTGATCTCTGCCGTGATTGTATATGGTTTCAATGTTCACACACCGGAATGTGGGCCTCACTGACTACATGCTAGCAATTCAGTAATGATTCAATTATTTCTTATTTGGAGACTGCACTGTGCCAAGACGGTCGTGAGATTTTATTAATATCTTTTGTGAGTTTGATCAAAACGCTTGAAATGCCTGAAAAAAAAGAGAAGTACAAGCATATTATATTATCATCTATTTGCCTCTCTGCAAGTCGTATCATATGCCCTATATAAGTTGAATTTTCATCTGCCATGCACATTTCTCTCCCTCTCCCTTGTTCTCTCTTTCTCTCCCTCTCTCTGTCTCTCTCTCTTTCTCCCAAACAGATGAAGATGTGTGCTCCAACCATAGACAGTGTTGATATAGATGATGACAGCGAAGTGTAAGAAATCCAAATTCATTGTTATAAACAATCAACTTTAATTTTGTTCTCAATTTATATAGGCGAACGTCATTCTATATATATCAACACTTGCTGATCATAAACCTTAACAACATTACAAATGCATAAAGTAAAAAGCACACGTATTGGTACGAAGTTTGACTGAACGGACATCATGTCTTAAAGGCAAGTTGACTGATATAATACTGATTTAATTTTATCATTGCTTTCCTTGGTACGTGTAATGATACTACACTGCTGGTAAGTTGCATCAAATAGACATGATTCGATGGCTATCTACTATTCAATATACACATACACACACACACACACACACACACACACACACACACATACACACACACACACACACACACACACACACACGCAAACCGATGCTGAATACTCTGCTTATAAGCTGATAAATGGTATTTTCTTCATTTCGTCGTTCCACAGAGACTATGAGAAGAAAGAGATGGCAATGATGAGAGAGACCATTGACGCTCTCAGGTTCAACACCAACCGACAAGAACTCATGATCAAGAAACTTTGCTACCACGTGACCTGGTGAGTCTATAGCAGCCAACACTGGTACCAGCACAGTACCATGCACTGAAATATGCTTCTAACACCGGCTTCCTATCACGTCAGGTTTATCATGCGCTGAGAAGTTATGTGTAGCATGGTACAAAAACGACAATCTGAATGTAGGTCATATCTTAGCGAGTGACTGATCTTGTACAATCATTTTTAGCTCCAATAGTTTTACATGAGACCACAATATAGTAAATTTCAAGTTCTGAAAATCATTTGTTTGGTTGTATCGACATTTTCAAAGACCGAAAATTTGCATGAAGTGTTACCTGCTGCCCGGACTGACGCAACAAATCAATCGTTGAACTTCATGAGTGATACTTATAAAGATATCTTTTACTCGGCTATTTTTCTGTTATTTCGAATGTAATAAAACTAGAAAAGAAATTCCGGACACAAGCAGGTACATGTTGGAAGAAAATACAGCAATGTGTTTATTTCCATGAGAGTAGTTAAGCGGATAAGATACTGATTAATACAATGAACATCTAGTTCTTCTAAATACACCAACCATAGCGAATTCAGTCTGTAAGATTAGTTTTGCTCTTCGTTAGTTTTAATGGATAAGGTGTGTGATTGCGTGTTTGAATCGGAACTTTTACAGCTTCCACGAGGATGCCCTTGCAAAGCGAAGCTCCCTTTACGGCGATATGACGTACATCGAAAGAGCCGTTGTTCAGCAGCATACTTCTTTAATTGGGAGAAGTCGAGGCAATTCCACCCGATGACCTTTCACCTTACGGGCAGGAACCGGAAGATTGGGAGGAAGAAATCCCCATCGGTCAGGGCTCTTTCGGCAAAGTCTTCTTGAAGCGGTACGGAGGAGACGTGGTGGCGGTGAAGGTGCCGTATGACAAATTTCAAGACAGGGGTGACGACCAGGTCAAGAGGGTGTGTCGCGAAAAGATGAGCAACGCTCACATCACCATGGAGGCCATCGTCCATTGCGTCCTCCAAGATCATCCATCCTTCCCAAAGCTCTTCGGTGTGGTTATGAATGGCCAGGGTTCTCCGTCACTCGCAGTAGAATTCGTGGGTGATTTAATGACAGGGACAAGTTTCCCGCTCTGCCAAGCACTCAAATTCTACAGCCATTCAGTCTCAGAGGACGGCTGGTTCGACATCATCCTGGACATCGTGAGAGGAATGAAAGCCCTTCGTGATAAAGGTCTTCTCCACAACGACCTCAAAGCCAACAACATTCTCCTGAAGTGGGACGACGAGGCAAAGCGCTGGCGAGGAGTCATCATCGACATGAGTAAAGTCTCCACCGCCATCGTCCCCATCAAACACCGGGCCATGACCAAAGATGAGCTGTAAGGGTACAAGGATGGAACCATCTATCAGCACTTGGCACCCGAGTACGTTCTGGGTCTGGAGTTTACGTCAGTCCAAACGGACATCTACGCTCTTGGGAAATTGTTGGACTCGATTTCGCACCGCATTCATAATGATATTCTGCGGGAGTTGGCAGCGGAAATGACGGCTTCCAAACACCATCTCAGGCCGCTATGGAGGCACATTGAGAAAACTGTTCTCAGGGCTCGGCAGAAATGCCACATATAATTCAGTTTCCATTTAGACGTTTTGCTGGGTGACTTCAAGGTCGCTTTTATACTCTAGGAGGTGGGGGTGGGTAGGGGAAAGAAATTTGTCAATTTACTTCTTGAAAGAATATTATCATGTTTTGTTGAAATTTAAAAAAAAGTTTGGTATCCCTATACTTTTGGAGGTCTGTCTAAACCACGGACTAAGCCCATGAATTCATAGAAAGCCATTCATGGCATAATCAGAATGTAGCTGATGATATTATCATGGATAATGCAGAGTGTGATGGTGTCTCAAATCATTGAAGAGAATTTGTCGAAGGAATATTCTGAAAGACCTTAACACCCGAGTGCATCGCCAGGATCGTCCTTACGGATGATCAAACCGTTTTAATGCGACATCCCTCTGTGAAATGCGCCCCGTTCAAACCATGGTTTAGACAGATCTTTTCCAAAAATATGGGGCTATTTGTTCGTATAATATCGGGCTATTGAAAATAACAGCTATGTGGAAACGCTATGGAATGTGGTAGGACAATGAAGGGAAATACACTATAAGCGATTTTTTTTTAAGCGTCTGATACACACTCTATGAAAGTGATTTTGCCAGATTCTTTAGTACTGCAGGAAGTCTCATCTCGATCTAGTCTTTTTACTTCTTTCTTCAAAGATGAACTAAGGCAGATTTGGGGTCAGGCTTTCAAAGCGGGAAGGAAACTGGGAGATCACGTGCTCAGAAGTTCTGGCATACTTAACGAATTTCCTCGACTTATGCCAGGACACGGCAGAAAGATATTTGGCGCGAAGACGAGGTTCTGTAGAATCACGATGAAAGTGACAATAGCAAATCTAAAAATGATGTTATATAGCCCGTAGAGTTATTTTGAGCAACCTCCCCTCTCAAGCCCCCACCTCCAGGGATGAAATGCCATGAATTGTAATGCATCTATGATTTCTTAGCTTGTCTCCTTACAGACAAGTCGGTTGATTCATTTTGCGAAGATATACTTCGACGCACTTTGCGGTGCATTGAATGTGGCAGAAAATCATAGCGATAGGAATCTGTCCACATCTAAATGAAGTGATCTGTCATCTCCTCTGGTACTGTAGGAATCCTGGGTGTATGGGGTTGTTGCATGATGCTAAAAACACTGGCTATTCCAGCCAGAATATTGAGTTCATCTTTGTTCGTCTTGACTTCAATATACACCCAGCATTTCAGGCGGGAAGGGAGCTGGTTGGTCACGTGGTCAGATGTTCCGATGCTGGGCATTGAAGCGTGACTTCGGCCCACGTCGGAACAGAGAATGAAGACATTACTAATCGGAAGAAGGTATACAAGAACTGGGGTCTGAGAAGAGGTTCTGTATTTTAACGGTTTCTGATGACGATTGTATTACTATTCATGGCAGATTGATTCTCTGACTCGATTCGACATTAATCTAGTCAGTCTCGCGACACTTGATGATACTGAAACTATGGATATTACTTTTTGCTCCAATTAAGTGAGCAATCTACTATCTTCAATCGTTTTTTTTTTATTTGAAGAACATTATGCGCTCGTTAAGTTGAAAACTTGATAAATGGCAGTAAATATTCTTGACCGTATAAAAAAGAATAAAACGGACAGAGGCAAAATTAGTAAATTATCGGCCGAATTAATCTCCATTGGAAATAAAAAAAAAACAAATTGATGCAAGCTAATGTCACATTAAAAAAAAAAAAAAACCCACACAGACTGAGCAATGCAAACTATCTCGTTGAAAGAGTGGTACAAGAAATTAAACAGCGCTGACATATATCTCAAGTTTATTATTGAATGACACAAATTATGAAATTATAAAGCGAAATCGAGTGACCTGAAGTTGAGGCATTGTTAAGCCACGTGGTCAGAAATTTGTATTTTCTGTGATATCATTAAAACTGATAAAAACCGATAAGAACTTCTATGTACACGCTTTCTGTGTTGCCGTCGTCAAATATCTCCTGGTATATTCAGTCTTTTGATTTTTTTTTTTCGGATGACCCATGTTCGGGTCTTTCACGAGTGAAATAATACAGTGTATGTTCCTACCCATATCACATCATAATCCCTATATGGGTCATCGTTCAAGAAATACCTCGATAAACTCCAAAAATTACAGATTAGGGCTGGTCGAATTATACTAAGATTTCAATCTGATTCTCATGTTTCTATTCTCGAGATGCATGCAATTTCTTGACCAATTAATAAAGAAGATATCATCACTCTCTTACTTTTATTTTCAAAATAATGAATAACTTACCCCTTCTTATCTAAGAAATGAAAATGAATTTGTAACTCATTCTTACCCCTCTTGTTTTGGACAAAAATTAAGATTGCCCAAACCTAGAACTGAATATTTGAAGAAATAATATAAATATACTATATAGATATGCCAAGGAATATAATGACCTTCCCATGGATATAGAGATTTCCCCCAGTGTTTATTCATTCAAATCTACAATAAGTATGTTTAAGGTTACTGCCCTGTTAATTTGATTCTTATTTGTTGATAAGAAAGAGTTGTATTGTTTAAATTAGTACAGGTTAATTTGTTAAGTTATGATTTATGTATTTTCCTCTTTTCTTTCCCTTGTATCCTTTCTTTTGTTATTAATTTTGCTTGTATCAGCTGTAATATGCGATGTTCTTTTTTTTCTCTCTTTCAATCTATGTACTTTCATGGTTTCAATTTATGTATTTCATAATTTCATATTGCATTTGGAATTTTCATGTTATGGACCCCATGGAAGACCAGCGATCCCATGTTGGCATCGCTGAGTATTGGCCATCCAGCCGTTGTTGTTGTTTTGTTGTTTTTTTTTTTCACGCAAAATATAATCAATCAATCAACCAATCAATCAATCAATCAATCATATATAAAAATACTTCTACATTGATCAATGCCGTATACATACATATATTAAGCGTTACCTTTCACTATAATAATTTTGGTCGTATAAAACAATTTCTAGTCCCCCTTTCAGATTGGTGATGAAATATAAACAAAGAACTACATGTATGAGTGTATCAGTAGTGATACCATAACTGTACAGGCATGCTAACCTGGAAACATTAAACTGCACATTACTTGAATATGAGACCACTCTGAAGCAAATAATTTTCACACAATAGATATATAATACACTCTTAAATGAATCCCACAAGGATTGGAACAATCATCCCCCAGCATTCCCACTGATTCCCATTGATCAGTTACTAGCCATCCCCTTTAATGTGTGGTATCATTTCTCCACAAACACACACACGCACACACACACGAAAGAACCTATGAAAATAACTACAATAATGTACACAACTCAAAACAACTCGTAACACATTGTCACTATCCAACAGGTATACGTAGTCACAAAATTTATTGCGGGAAAAAAAAAGTTTCTACACATGAAAATCTTTGGCTTCTAACAGGAAGTGGGGTAACATCACAGGGTTGTAAATACAGATACTTTGAGGAATAGTCTTAAGGCTTGAAGACAATAATGACACACAAATATATATTCCTATATACAAACAGACAAGTCCTAACCCCGCAAGCCATGTCATGAGTTACCGTGTATACAATGTGGAGGCACAGTGAATGTGGATACATTGGTGTTTCTTTAATGCCTCTACAAACTTGTTTGGACTATACCACAGGCCAATGCTGAGATGTGACAAGAAAAGAGTGATTTCATTTCTTTCAGCTTTCTCTGTCTATGATGCATTGTGCCGTCATGCAAGATTAAAGGTTCACTTACTGCTCATGGTGCTTGTCAGCCGGCCATTATGTAAGTTCATGTACAGTAACAGCAGCTTTGATTGGAAAATATGTTACATTGTCTACACTGAATGTCCATACTTTCTTCTGGAAACATGCAATACATGTATTACTCCATCAGCTCTGCAGTAATAACGGGTACTTTATGAAGTATTTTGAAGTACAGTGTTATGTAAATAAAGCAAACAGCACACAGGATAACACGTTTACCTTCAACATTTAAGGTTCACCTGACTAGAGGTTGACAATTAGTGGATGTCTGATAGTACAGTTCTCAAAGCACAAAAAATACAGATCAGATGGAAGAATACAACTACTGGTACACGTATAATGGGGAAAGTCACACAATGTGGCATACTTCTGGTATAATTCTGATTAATTGATTACAATGTTCAATGCCATGATTGCGAATCTGTCATGTGTAAGCCTGGATTGTATATCCTTGCAACTTGTAAGCATCTTTCCATCCAAAGAAGTCTTTTGATAACTTGACCAAGACTTGTCTTAGGTTTACCACTACTTTTGTTTGATAAAAAGGAGTCATTACAATGTACCATACCAACAATGCAAAATGCAATGATTTGCATCAACCTTTACCTCATTACCATATCAACAGCTGACATTCAAAATCATAGTACAATATGCCACAGAGTGAGTGCTTTTGGACTCAATTGGCAACACTACCAAATGTATTGTGACATACAGATTATCCATTAGACCAACCAGTGTAGCAAGCCAGTCAATATACCTTGTACAGCGGTTTCACACACAAAGTCTGCATGACAATGCCTCAGGTATGTCTAATGGTGGAATTACCATCAATCACACTAAGAACCATAAAATCACACACATCATCACATAAAAAATGGATGATTTCATACATCCTGCATGAATACATGTAATTATAAAAAGTCTGTAGTACAGATTACTAATACGGTTGTACAAAGAATCTGTAACCTATAGGACTGTGATGAGTGGAGTATGATATCATCATCAAAAGCAAATCACTATGCAGATATAAAGCATGTCATGTCATGTATGTTTTGACCATTTAAAGTCATGGAAAATCATTAAATTAACTACAGTATTCCTAAGATGCATTTAAACATAGTACAGTGTATCTTCCAAAGACCACAAGAAAAATAGATAAAAGTTGCATTATCATATCACATTTGCACTGCTTTATCATGAGAAGAAGCAACACAATAAGATTTGAGATTTTTTTTTAAATGATGCATTAACATTCTTTGATGGGTCAGGATGTTTAATATGTAATGCATTCATGGAGAAAGTTACAAAGATATTGCATTTTCACCTGATTTTCTATCACTTTAAGAAACACTCTCACTGATGCTTCATTGATATACATTTATTTCTTGATTTGTGCATATTTTTGACACAAAATGACATTTCCTGAACAAAATACACAAAAAACAAGATGGGAATGATTTCAAGGATACAAATACTTTCAAAATATACATCATTTAGCAAGTGATCACTTCACTGTACAATATTATCACTTTACTGTACAATGTTATCACTTGTAGCTGCATATCAATATTTCTAGACTTTTTTAATGAATGAAGAATTTTACAATTCTGTTTAGCACAGAACAGCTTCAAGCAATGTGATAGAACACCTCTCACTGCCTTCAGTACAAGAAGCCAAGAAAGAATATGATACACAAATATAAGTTCAAAAGCAAGAAGATTGCATCATCATCCTTAGCAAGATCATCACTAAATACTTCAGCATGATTATCACTAATACCTACTAGATTAACTGTATATGCCAAAAGAACATGATGAACACACTACTCAAGTGTACATTGGGCTATTTGGGCCTCAAACTGAGTCAACTCTGAGTATATTGTAGTTGATGCAAGTCAGAAACTCCTGCAATATTGACAGCAAAAGTTCTGGTGTCACGGACTACAAACAGTATAAAGCAAACCCTTTGATCACAGCAGAGTGAAACTTAAGTATAATACATCACAATCAAGTTGTACAAGGTGTGATGTCATAGCCATTCATTGCCATGGAAACTGATTCTAAGTAACCTCACCTGGCCTGGATATCTGTGTATGTACATGTACACTATTCTTGCTAACAGGCTCATACCTGATTCTAACCCAAGCTACATGTATGACAAAAGACTGTGACATCATCACTTTGATACTCCATAGTAAAATCAAACAAGAGGTTTCATCATAATCAGCCCTGAAATGAAAAAGTCACGACATTATACAAATTTACATATCTGTAGAAAACATCTTTATAGCATAGGTATCAACCACATATTTTTCTCTTTTTCTGCACATTAGATAAGGTGAAGGTGATGTGAGTCTACCTTTGACCAACATACACATTTTCAATAAATGTTCCTTTTGAACATGACATCAAAGAGGGGGGAAAAAGCACACATGCTTGTATCCTTCACATCAGAGTGGCAATAACCTGGCAGTAATGACTTCGTATGGGAACAATAGCTAAAATCATCAACTGGCAGGTTTAGTTGCAACAAAGCTACAATTTTAAAACAAAATTACAGGAAGAAAGCACTCCAAGCTTTTTTTTGTAAAGAAAAAAAAATACAGTACATTGGTGACAAATGGAAGTAAGGATACCTAGGCTGTACCCAGACAAAAGCATGGTACTACTGATTACTTGGAAATACCAAGTATGCTAAAAATTGAGATGAGTTTTCTTCAATTTGTCTGCCCTTTGTACAAATGGAAATTGTAACATCCCAACTGCAGATCTACTTTTTTTCAACAAACATGTCGGAAAAAAGCAACCAGCAGAAATCGAACCTGTCATCTACTGCTTTCCAGGCAGTGACACTACCACCAGGCTATTCCTGGTTGCCGGCAATGAACTTGGAACAAATACCCAAGCTCCAAATTCCGACATTGCTTATGTTAACTAGTCCAAGGCAGACAAGGCGTTATTAAATGAAAGCAAGAGATTATAAAGCAGAGGGGGTGAAGATATTAGTTTTTTTCAATTTGTCTGCCCTCTGTACAAATGAAATTTGTAAGATCACAACTGCTTATCTGTAAATTAACAAACATGTCGGAAAACAGCAAGGGAACCTATCATCTACTGCTTTCTGGGCAGCGACCCAACCACCAGCGACCCAATCCCTGGTTGCTGGCAGTGGCACGATGAACTTGGGACAAATACCCAAGCTCAGAAATCCCGTCAATAATCTCTTGGTTTCATGTAATATACCTTGTCCACCTTGGACTTCTTATTAAATAATGATGGAATCATAGTTGAGGCAGTAATGCTGTCATAATGGTGACCGCACAAATCACACAAAAGTGGATCCACACATCTGTCTCTGTTGACTGATGCTTAAATAGTCAGTTGTGCATACAGTGCATCGCCATGTCCAAAAAAAGAAAAAAGAAAAAAAAAACGTAATCCACTTATGGAGGGCTACTACATGTACATGTATTTCATAATTATCAGCTATGGAGAGTGCAAAGTTGGTTGTGAGGAAAGTGGAACTCTTTCTCTTTCCATTGATACCTAATTATGTTGATAAATGTCATGCATGACTGAGCACATGAATTTTACAGAAAACAATGACAAATTGTACCTTTTCCAAGTTTGAGTGTCATCATGAAGGAACAATGAATGTCTCGATGAATGGATGAGATCTGTCAAAAAAAAAAAAGTAGTCAAATGAATAGGCCAGCCTGCACAACTGCAGGTTTGTTTTAGGGTTTCTTCTAACCTTTTATGGTCCATAACCTTCAACATTGCCATGTTGTTGATAACTTGGTCACTCCCAGAAAGGCTAACCTATTATCCATTTTTCTCTCTTCATATTCAAGACATGGTTTGTCACTGTGAGCTTTGCTCTGAATATGAACAGAGAGAAAAAAAGGACTGTGTGGGTTTGCCTTTGTGAGAGTGACCAAGTTATCAGACAGGTGGCCATGTTAAAGGTTATGGACCATAAAACGTTAGAAGATCCCTAAACACAAACCCTAAACACAAACCTGTATTAGTACAGGCTGGCCTATCTATTTGGCCTCTCTCATTGACAAATCTCATCCATTCAATGAGACATTCATTGTTCCTTCAAGATGACACTCAAACTTGGAAAAGTGCAGTTTGTCATTGTTGTCTTTAAAGTTAATGTGTTCAGTCATGCATAACATTTGTCAACATAATTAGGTTCCAATGGAAAGAAGAAGGGTTCTTCTTTTCTCACAACCAACATTGTGCTCTCCATAGCTGATAATTAAGAAATAGTAGCCATCCAAAGCTGGATTACCTTTTTTTTTTTTTTTTTAAATATGCACTTTACATAAAGAAATAGACTCAAGCAAGACAGTCACATTCATACATTGTGGCCCGAATTCACAAAGGTGGTACAATCTTTGTCCATGTTTTAAACCATGGACAAAGACCGTAGTTTTGCATGGGGTGCCAAGTGTTGCATGGCCTATTTCGTTACGAAATCAGTCATTTCGTCGACGAAGTGACCATTTTTTTAACGAAATAGGCCATGCGACACCTGGCGCCCCATACGTTTGTCCATGGTTTAAACCAAGGACACAGATTGTACCACCTTTATGAATTCGGGCCTGTACATTGTAAGTATAAAGTCAATCAGAGGGGGGAAATGTACACTGTAGACCACATGGCTACTCAGACAGGTCTCCCCCCCCCCCCCCCCACACCAACTGTAACATAGATACATCACAGATGCAAACTAGAAATGTTGCTATGGCGACTGGTATGCCTCCGCCATAATGCATGATTCTCCTAATAGGGCTATAGTACATGTGGACAATGTGTGATTGCATTTTCACAAAACTGGCAAAATATCAAAATGACATGTTTGTCACAAAAGTGTTGAATGTTCACCTTCCTTGACATAGGTTTAATTGGACGAATAGGAGAGCACGTATTTGGGGATTGAAGGACTTTAACTTGACTTTGACCCTTTCATAAGTTTATGCCTTGAGTAAGTTTCAAGGTATGGAGAAAAAATGCAATTTCTGTATTGATTAGTAAATTGTTACCATTTTCATCTGGCCATTGACCCTAAAACTCATAAGAAAATTACTGTCAGGCAGAACATGCATAAATATGTACTAAGTTTCATAATAACTTGAGCCACTTCCGAGATATGGAGGAAGAAGTAAGTTCAGCACTTTCACTTGATCTTTGACCTTTTGACCTTTTTGGCAAAAAACAAAAAACAAAAACAAAAACAAAACTTTCTAGAGAATCACTATCAGGTTAAAAATGCATACACCAAGTTTTAAAAAAAATCCTGCTGGCATTGCACAAATATGAGGGAAATAGTAAAATTTTGAAGTGTTGCCCTTGACCTTTGACCCCTGACCTTTGACCCCATGAACCCCAAATTCCCTAGCTAATCACTGCCAGTCAGTACATGCATATATACTATGTTCCATGAAGATACCTTGAACTATTTCCAAGATACGGAGAAAAAAGTTAAATTTCACATTTTTTACTTGACCTTTTGACCTTTGACCTTTGACCGCATGATCCCAAACTTTCACTAGAGAATCTTGATAGAGTAATACATGTATACACTAAGTTTCAAGAAAATATCTTCAGGCATGGCATAGATATGGGGGAAATAGTAAAATTTTAAGCATTTGATGTTGACCTTTTGACCTTTGACCTTGAGCATGTGCACCCAAAAGTTGATAGGCACAACTTCACCCCCTAATACACATACATGCCAAGTTTCATTAGGATACCTCAAAAGGTTTTGGTAGTTACCCTGTCCACAAAATTCATTACAGACGGACGGAAGGACGGACGGACGGACAACCCGAAAACATAATGCCTCCGGCACCACTTCGTGGCGGAGGCATAAAAATACGTCACACCTGACAGCCTAACTGTCTCTAGAAATTACAGTCTTCTCCATTACAATCATTTGATTGTCTAATTGTTTTAAGGCATCCATCTTCGAGAAACTGTTTCATTGAATCCCTAATGTTTGTACTTGTGCGAAAAACATTCAATACACTTTAAATGGCCATGAATATATCAATGTCATTTATGTTTTTTAATCAAAGGTAATCAAAGATATGAAATGGTATAAAAATTGCACATGTTTGGTATGATTAAAGGCACAATTTTCCTTTGACAAATTGAAAGACAGTTAAGGTTTACAAACAGTAGATCCTTCTTGATTTAACTAGCTGAATACTGGCTCAAAGTTTGGGACATTATGTCACTGTGGTAAGACTTAAGAGAATGGTAGCCCCATGTATCAATACCTCGTCTTCCATGAAAACCCAGCAAGGCTTTATCTGGTTTTAAAATCAAGCTGCCTTCCCACTTTACAATATTTAGTAATTGTTCTGCCTGTATTACTCCTTATATTTCTCTGCAGATTCTGCACATTCTAACATACATGTACATGTACTTGCGAAAAACTGGCATGAAGGAAGCTAATACAGGAAATGAAGATTACATGTGATCAAAGCTTTGAGGTAGCCGATAAAGGAAGAGGGATTTTATACTTTGGCAAAGAATGAAATTATTACAGGGAAGATTAGTTGAAGAACAAATTACATGTAGATTGCATGCTTCTTGGTGATATTACAAAAGGCTGTGGAACAAAAATAGAAACTTTGCATAACAGAGCCACAGTACATGTATAAACTAAAGTATATCGCATTCTCACCCAACAAGCCATTATTTCATGCCATACCCAGCAAATATCTGTTCAGAACCAGCATGTAACTTGCATAAATGCATGGAGTGATATCTAAACAAATTTCAGCCATAAATATGATACGAAGTATTGTGAGCAAAGGAAATTCACTCATCATGTATTTGCTGACAGCCTATTGTGTCTTAACTACAGCATCTATGTTGGTATGTGAGTGGTGTTTTCCTATTTTTCCTTCAGACACTTCTACCAGCTCAAGGTGTGAAAAAAAGAGGTGTAAAAGGACTCAAAATGTTCTTCAATTCAGCTCTTGTCTTCCTATCTCTACTTCAGCCAGTAACACGTAGCACTCTAATACCTTTCAAGAGAACATGAGCTTTACTTTACAATCAACAGAGCCTAATCTCATCAGTAGTGTGTTTTAATTTCCAATTGACTCTTCAGCCTAACCAAAGACATACTTAAAGACCCAGTAGCATAGGCATACCATGCAATGGGATATATTTGGGAATTCTCACTACTAACTGAATACAGCTAATCTCTGTGTAAGTACAAGTGCAGCCAAAGAAAATTGACTGGAGTCAAATGTTATCCATGAGCACACACTTTGATGCTCATATTCACTGACAGGCAATTCCCAGAGGAAGTCTGTACTAGTCTCTCTTTCTCAACGTACCATGGTGGGCAGTTAGGTTAAAATTTGGTTAAAATTCAGTTTCCAGTGTTTAAGAAGATAAGAACTATGCAAGTTTGCAAATTTTGGTATTGGACCCTGCCCTAAAGATTTCACATTGTCAATTTGAACCACTTACTCGATCCATACATTCTTACTGTGACTGTTTGCACTAGAATTCAAAACTGGATTTTGCCTTGTATGAAAAAAAAAAAACTAAGATAATGACTTTCAGCTACAAACCTTGCTGCAGTCATAAAAATCAGAACAAATAAGAAGTTCTGCATTCACAAACTTGTGCACATTGAGTTTAACTTTGACTAAAGTTTTCTTAACAGAGAGTGACCAAACAATCATACTAAGTTCATTTGAAGAGTTAGAACAAATACATCATGAATGGAACAGTTAAAGAGTTGCAATCATTTTATTTTGTAAGAAAAACATTTCATACATTTTCAACAAAGAGGGAAGAGTGAAGAGCTTAACAAACCAGAGTATTAAACTTGTATTTGCCTTCAAATTTGATCATAGTGGCCCAACTTAGGGAGTGAGTCTTTTCCCTCTACGAGTCCCCACAGCCACGATAGCTCTCCTCAGCCTCTGGTTATAAAAAGTGGGGCACACAACTTGCCAGCAAACAGCTCAGAGACGACAGTGAGCACAATGGACAGGAGAAAGATGACATAGGAAGAACCCACTGACACAGTGCTGGGGAGTTTGTATGGCTCACCACCAATTTCATCCACGTAGAACCCCATCGGAAAGACAATGGCAGCCAAGCAGAGAAGAACCACTGTGTAAGATTTAAAGAAATCACAATCACTTGAAAAAGAAATTAATTTTCACATTTATAAACACTGTCAGGACATTATTTCACGGGGTAGGTCATACAGTAATGGCAAATATCAAATTGGAACAATATAAATTCAAATATAGATTAATGTATCCACAGTCAACAGCAATAGATTGTTATAGCAATTGATAGCTGTAAATCATGTGATATACATATTTCTATCAAATGACTTTGGCACTAATAATCATTTTACTCAAACATTGTCACAGGATGAATGCTCACACCAAATCAAATCAAAGTATGTTAACCCATCCTGTCAAAAATAATAAATCTTTCTATTTTAATGACACTGTGTTTATTGTGTGGTCACTGTGTTTTCTTGCTGGTACCGCAGACCAGACACTTTGCCCTGGAACAGATCTGTATGGGTTTGAACAGAAAACATAGTGCAGAACTCACTTGCTGAGAAGGAGAACCAGCGGGCATAGTCCAGTGCAGACTGTCGACGGTGGGAGTAGGCAAACATGACGCATGTCGTTGTGAGGCAGATGATGGCACAGACAATGAAGAAAAGAGCTGCTTGCCAAGCAGGGCACAGTGTAGGGGGCATGCACACCGTCTCACGACCAAAAATTGTCAGACATTGCGAAATCAGTCCCATCGTCATTGCCCCTGTATGTTGTGACATCAAACAACAAAGTGACTTTCAAGACCTTGAAATTTCGTGGCTCTTTCACTTAGACAAAATAATCAAAGTTCTTTGTGATGAGACTTTACTGAGAATAATAGTACCTAAGTAAAATATATGGTGCTAGTGTACCTTCAGATGTAGATACACTGTATCTCAAATTCCACTGAACCAAATTGCACCAAAATAACAGGAGATGTGTACTAAGAATAGCTCATTTCCAATCACTCGCATGAATTTGAACCAAATCGCTTGTCAAGAAGCATTCATATTGACATTGACTTTCATGTCGTCGCTCAAGACAACTTACTCTTCACAAGCAATTACAATGTACCCTGCCTGCACAATCTGAATCTGAAATCTAATAGTCATCCAATATTATGCAACATATCTTTTAAGTGAAATTAACCGGGATTTCAAAATCGTTTTATTTTTCAATAATCATGGCAAGTTGAAAAAAGTCGATTGAGAAATAATCATGTGTATAAGTGTATTAACTGTGTATGTGTTTGCCTCTGTCTGTGTCTGTATTTGTGCTTGGCATATTCATGTGCAATCTAATTAGAACTGCATTTCTCACCCAACTTCATTCATCTTGCCTTGAATCATTTTGTACATTGATTGTTAACCCACAGTTACAGTATACGCCATATATTTCGCGAGTCTAAATTTTCACGAATCGGGAATTCCCGACGATTTCGCGAGTGATTAAATTCGCGATTGTGGAGTCCTGTACTGAACAAAGAAGTGTACACGCATACGTCACATTCACATCAGGATAAGAGTCAATATTTTCGCGTGTCTTTAATTTCGCGAATAGCACCTAACTCGCCAAATTCGCGAAAATAAAAACCTCGCGAAATATTTGGCTTATACAGTACTTGAAATGTATACATGTCACATATACTAGACGGCCAACTTCAGTGTCAGATTATGCCAGCAATAATTGCTCCAAAAAAAAAAAATGAACTGTTTGGGACGATGACTTGAAAGTCAACGTCAATATTGATGCCTTGCGATAACCAATTTTGTTAGTACAGTATTAAGTATTTCCTGTGGATTTTTGTGCAATTTGGACTTGCAGAATCTGAGATAACTAAAAGTACATGGGTATGAAAGTACTGTAAAGCAAGCTGTCTATAAATCAACCACAATACCATCCAAGGTTCGACCTAGGAACTCCCTTATGCTTTAGCTTGCGGTCAAATTTCGGCACATGCCCACAGGAGGTCAAACCTTGCCCGAGCTGTTTAGTTAGCTGCCTGCACTTTTACTATGAAATTATTTATTAGTCGTACACTGATTTTTTGAAACTGTTTAGAAATACAATATTAAATTTAATATAGGCCTAGACAGTGGGCCGGGGGACTGTGTTGACCAATTCCATTCATTGTCATCCGTCGAAATGTGCATTCGCCATTGGCATTAGCAAAACTCCACCTAACATAACAGGGAACCACACCTCATTTTATGATTTGATCTTTCCACAACACTTAAAGACTAGGCCTACTAGTAGTAACAGTCTACCATATAACGTTAGATAGGCCTATAGCATGCCAACACACAAGTTAGATTCTAGATTACTTTGACCGAAAGATCGGTCTGTATCTGTCCGTCGGGGAATGTTCCGCGGAGACTGCGTCTGGCTTCACGGATCCCCTCCACGGAGGACAGCATCAATGGCAAAATATAAAAAGAGTCCTCCGGACAGACGGATCTTTCTGTCTAGATTCTACTAGAACCTAGTACGGCAAAAAGATCTAACAGCTGTATTTTAAATGTAAATTACTTTCCTGTAAAACTGCACTCTTAAGATACCAATTCCGCATTCCATGTTGTGAATCTATACCTCTACACCTCTATGTATGCTGTGTAAAAGTAAGCAAAAACAACCCTATCCTAGTCATTTACACTGTAAGCAAAAGATAAAATAAATAAATTACACAATAAAGAATACATGGGACTACGTTTGAGATAAAACCGTTTTCCTTACCTGAGCCACGAGAAACCACCCACATTGGGTTGAATAAACTCGTTAAAGCAAATACATCTGCTGTGAAGAATAATAACCCCGCAATCACGATAAGTTTATCCATTGTTTGTGCAAATATGTTTTGCCTCCACAGCCACTACGAGGAAAAAACTCATATTTCTAGCCTCCGTCAAAGTCGAGTGCCAGTCACCTTAATTTAGCGGCTAGCAACACACAGCACGTTCACACAGCAACGATGATTATGTACGAAGGTACGGCCAGGTACAGACTAGTATGCAACATGAACTCCTGCAGGTGCTTGCTATAGCAAAATCAGTCCGCGTCCCTCCGTCCTCAACGGGTTAAACCGACAGGACAGATAATGCACCAGCAAGCTCTCTCACACAGTAGGAAAAGCAAATCGTCTAACTACACACAGTAGGAAAAGTATTTTCGTCAAGATTATGAGCTCTATGAGCTCTCAATAACGAAATTGAAACATGATGACTATTCTACCGTTTATATTTGTTTTTCTTTCTTATTCTAATCATTACGTTATAACATGTTTACTGAATGAAATATGAAACATTTTAGGCTGCCATTTCTTACATTTCAATAGCCCATATCGTGTTATTGCCAATTGATGACTGTCTATTTATTTTCCACCTCTGTATATGTGTATTTTTCCAATACTGCAGAGATTTAAGGTGATTAAGTTTGATTAGCCCTATTTCAAAAATTAAACATAATTAAGACTTAAAACTTTCAGGATATGTAGCCCACATATATGAGAGACAGTGGAGATAAAATCATATGAAACCTTACATTTTTCATGTATATTTTAAACAATATGCCTTAAAAATTGGCCATTTTTGGACACCAAATTTGTGACATGATTAGTACCCCTAAGATCAAATGCATCACACTCAACTAAATTATATATTTCTATAAGTGTTTTTGACTGATCTTATTCCAGAACATGCCTATTTGGAATGACATGTAAAGAAAATCCTGTTAATAAACCTTTTTCATTCCTAAAATGCCATTATAAACAGTGCGTAACGCGTGTTACGCTTGGTGTCCACGCGACAACCGTTACACAGAGATCCTAGAAAAGGTTGATCGGAATTCTGAAAATCAATGCATTTTTGCTGTTTTAATGAGCTCAATGGGGGATGAAAAATATGTGACTTTTGTTCCAAAATATTTACATCTTTATGTCAAAATTAACAATGGTAAATCAACAATTTTTTGGTGTCCAATGTAACCACCGTTACACATGAAGATTTGATCTTTTATTTTGTACATTTCCAATACTATTTACTGGCCTTTCTGATTTTTCTGAGTTCCTTTCCAGGATAGGTATCCAAAAGAAAAGAATATAAATTATATAAAATATTTGGGAAGAAACTATTTGCCTCTTTCTCTTTAGTGTCCAATCGCGACGCGCGTTGCGACACGCGTTATGCATATTTGGAAAATGCCTAAATAAGTACAAACAGTAAAATTCTGCACTGTTATCACAATACATAAGTTACATTATTAACAAATCAAGTTCATAAATATTTTGTGATCAACAATATGTGTTTAAAATTATTTTCAATATTCTATGTAACGGATGTTACATAGGACACCAAGCATTTTCAATGGATTTCCCTATAGGAATGCACACAAAATAACATTTTTCTGATTTAATTTTTTACAGAGCTTTTTTGTGCACTATCTCTCTGTACAACCCTGAATATCAAGAAGTCACTATTCATTAAAATGAAGCTTATTTTGAGGTCATTCTAGTGGAATTTAATTTGTAGTACAATGTCACACTTTTGGTTGCAGTATTGTAAAACTACACATATAGTATGTATTTAAGTAATAGTCTTGAATTGCCACTTTATCTCCTAAAATAGCCACGTGATAGATCGGATGTATTTCACTCTCACAGCTCGTAATTGGATTAGCATTACCCCCCCCCCGTATTGTACATTATACCTCTTTATCCCCTATTCTACTTTATTTTTTTTTTAAATCATATACCCTTCTATTTCTTTTTAAACACTAGTTGAGGACGGACTGATTTTGCTACAACACGCATTTCCCACAGACCCCTGCCCGAGCTTATACTCGGGACTCGTCCTTTCCTTTGAGTTGCAGCCAAATTAACGTTAATTGTCTATGTTTAACATCCTGTTCTGCGCCATGGTTTTCAGACCACTTCATCTTCCGCAATGTCACTTTTGTTCATGAATTGATTGTTGTAATATTTTGATATGAATGGTTTGTTTTCTTTCTAGTGGAAATAACTTGCTGTGAAATTGAACCCGGTACTCCTCATCACGATGTATAATTATGATGGCGATGGGGAGATTTTAGCATACTACATGTGGCGTTTGCTTTGATGAAGTATAGTTTTTACCATGGGCGTAAATCCCGGGGGGGATGGGGGGGATATATCCCCCCCCCCCCTGAAATGGAGGAGGGGGGGATGGCCTGTACAATCATCCCCCCCTGAATTTTGAGGAAAAAAATGGAGGAAGCAGAAATGTGATTGTAACAATTTTGACATAATTATTGCATGACGTTTGTACGCCGGCCTTCAGACAGGTAACATAGCTGAACAGTATTCTATCTTGTAGGAAAATGTATACATAATTTTCTCAGGCGCTCGCTCGCTTCGCTCGCTCGCGAAGAAAGTAACATCGACATACAGTCACTGTAAGGTATGGCTCAGACGTTGACAACGTCTGACAACGTCAAATAGTATAGGCTTACATGTAAACATGCTATGACGCGAGTAACTGGGGACCATCTGCAAAATATGTACGAAAACAAACAAACAAACAAACAATAACAAAAACTATATCGTCATAATTGAACCCCCTCCATTTCCTGATTCATTCCTGAGAAACGACAGTGACAAATCTATCTCGGGGGGGGGGGGGGGGGGGGGCAAAGGGGCATTTGCCCCGCCCCTTTGGAAGTGTTTAGGCAGACAAATCATTTATCCCCCAAGCAATTCCCGAGATGAGGACAAATCTCGAACTTTCTTAATGGAAAATTGTCCAAATATCCCCAGAACTATGCACCAGATCGTTGTATTGCAATCATAAGCATGCAAAAGCTCCGCTATACAGGATCCCTTTCGATAAACTTTGCACACTTTTGACATTGACGTATATATCCCTAATTCATCAAAGAGTGTGCAGCAGATCTTTCACTTAACAAAAGCACCCTCATATGCAGAGGCGTCGATCGGGGGGGGGGGATGGTTCTCCCATAAAAGTGGGACAAACAAAAGCGAAAAATATAGCTACAAACGGCAGTTTTTGGAGTGTAAAATATCAAAATTTTAAAGCTCGCTCCCTCCGTTCGCTCGCATTCAACCATAATGCCATTCTCCTGATGTTGCTGCCAGTGACTGACAGCAGTTTTCGGCCGGTGCGCCCCCCTCAATTTCCAAAGCGAAAAATATAGCTACGAACGGCAGTTTTGGGACTGTAAAATGTGAAAATTTTGAAGCTCGCTCGCATTCAATCATTATGCCATTCTCCTGATGTTGCTGCCAGTGATTGACAGCAGTTGCGCCCGGTGCGCCCCCCTTAATTTCCAAAGCGAAAAATATAGCTACGAACGGTAGTTTTGGGACTGTAAAATGTGAAAATTTTGAAGCTCGCATTTAATCATTATGCCATTCTCCTGATGTTGCTCCCAGTAATTGCCAGCAGTTTTCGCCCGGTGCGCTCCCCTTTATTTCCAAAGTGAAATAATACAGCCACAAATGGCAGTCTTTGGACTGTAAAATGTCAAAATTTTCAAGTTCGCTCGCTCCGCTCGCTCGCATTTAACCGCTATGCCATTCTCCTGATGTTGCTGCCAGTGATTGCCAGCAGTTGCGCCCGGTGCGGCTCCCCTTAATTTTCAAAGCGAAAAAGTATAGCTACAAACGGCAGTTTTTAGACTCTAAAATGTGAAAATTTTCAAGCTCGCTCGCTTCGCTCGCTCGCATTTAATCATTATGCCATTCTCCTGATGTTGCTGCCAGTAATTGCCAGTAGTTTTCGCCCGGTGCGCTCCCCTTTATTTCCAAAGTGAAATAATACAGCCACAAATGGCAGTCTTTGGACTGTAAAATGTCAAAATTTTCAAGCTCGCTCGCTCCGCTCGCTCGCATTTAACCGCTATGCCATTCTCCTGATGTTGCTGCCAGTGATTGCCAGCAGTTGCGCCCGGTGAGGCTCCCCTTAACTTTCAAAGCGAAAAAGTATAGCTACAAACGGCAGTTTTTAGACTCTAAAATGTCAGAATTTTCAAGCTCGCTCGCTCCGCTCGCTCGCATTTAATCGCTATGCCATTCTCCTGATGTTGCTGCCAGTGATTGACAGCAGTTGCGCCCGGTGCGGTCCCCCTTAATTTCCAAAGCGAAAAATATAACTACGAACGGTAGTTTTGGGACTGTAAAATGTGAAAATTTTGAAGCTCGCTCGCTTCGCTCGCTCGCATTTAATCATTATGCCATTCTCCTGATGTTGCTGCCAGTAATTGCCAGTAGTTTTCGCCCGGTGCGCTCCCCTTTATTTCCAAAGTGAAATAATACAGCCACAAATGGCAGTCTTTGGACTGTAAAATGTCAAAATTTTCAAGCTCGCTCGCTCCGCTCGCTCGCATTTAACCGCTATGCCATTCTCCTGATGTTGCTGCCAGTGATTGCCAGCAGTTGCGCCCGGTGCGGCTCCCCTTAATTTTCAAAGCGAAAAAGTATAGCTACAAACGGCAGTTAAAAAGTTTTTAGACTCTAAAATGTCAGAATTTTCAAGCTCGCTCGCTCGCATTTAATCGCTATGCCATTCTCCTGATGTTGCTGCCAGTGATTGACAGCAGTTGCGCCCGGTGCGGTCCCCCTTAATTTCCAAAGCGAAAAATGATTATAACTACGAACGGTAGTTTTTGGACTGTAAAATGTGAAAATTTTGAAGCTCGTTCGCTTCGCTCGCTCGCATTTAATCATTATGCCATTCTCCTGATGTTGCTGCCAGTAATTGCAAGCAGTTTTCGCCCGGTGCGCCCCCTTTATTTCCCAAGCGAAAAAATATAGCCACAAAGGACAGTTTGGGGGACTGTAAAATATAAAACTTTTTCAAGCTCGCTCGCTTCGCTCGCTCGCATTTATTCGTTATGCTATTCTCCTGCTGTTGCTGCCAGTAATTGCCGGCAGTTTTGCCCGGTGTGTCCCCCTTAATTTCCAAAGCGAAAAAATACAGCCACAAACGGCAGTCTTTGGACTGTAAAATGTCAAAACTTTCAAGCTCGCTCGCTCCGCTCGCTCGCATTTGACCGCTATGCCATTCTCCTGATGTTGCTGCCAGTGATTGACAGCAGTTGCGCCCGGAGCGGCCCCCTTAATTTCCAAAGCGAAAAAGTATAGCGACAAACGGCAGTTTTTAGACTGTAGAATGTCAAAATTTTCAAGCTCGCTCGCATTTAATCGCTATCAAATAGCGGCCATTCTCCTGATGTTGCTGCCAGTGATTGACAACAGTTGCACCCGGTGTGCCCCCCCCCTTAATTTCCAAAGCGAAAATATAGCTACAAACGGCAGTTTTTTGGACTGTAAAATGTCAACATTTTCAATACAAAAAGATTTATACCCCCCCCCCCCCCGTTTGCTTCGCTCCCTCACATAACCGCTCCTCCTATAGGTCAAATCCTGTCTACGCCGGTGATAGGCCCCATTATTTAGTAGGCCTTCACAGTGATGTCGCACAGGCGGAGCAAGAGCTGAAATACCACGATTTAGTCTTTCAATAATATATTGTGAATATTTCACTTTCTTATTTTTCTTTTAAGAAAAGAAAATAAAATTTTCACCAAAAGTGTGCACCAGATCGCTGAATTTCAGGTCTGAAAATGCAAAATCTTCCTCGTGTGGGAGAGGGATACCCACCCACACACACCCTCCCCCGTTCGGTCGCTCCGCTCCCTCTCACAGATATTTAAAAAACAAAACAATGTCTTCATACTTTTAAGGTCTGATTTCCGCCGAAAGTCATCTGATAAGCAAAAAAAAAAAAGCAACAAGAACAAAAAGTCTTCATATTTTTGCTGCCACTTTCCTCCCACTTTATATTTCATGCAAAAGAGTGGGACATCCGGTCCCTGTAAAGTGTGTGTGTGGGGGGGGGGGGGGGGGGCACCAAGCTTCTTCCCCCCCCCCCCCCCCCCCCGGTCCGGTTATGGGCTTGTAATCGTGGTGATGGTGACCATCCCCCCCCCCCCCCCCACTCCTCAGTACGGATTTACGCCGTTGGTTTTTACTACGCATTTATTATGCTCGAGCACATCAAATTTTGGCCGTTAGAGGAAGAGGGAGGGGGTGGTGGTATTAGACAGTGTATTGTTGGTCGTGCACCTGGAGAATAATCATCTTGGCAGGTGTTTTTTTTTTTAAAGCTCTTGAAGACACAGCCCGTAATCTCTTTTTTATTGTTATTCGAGCGAACCTTTAAGATTCCATAACTCAGTTCGAAAAACAATGTGAAAACACAACAAAGCTTCTCAATGTATAGTATACATCCGTTGCCATAAAATCTGATTTCTCGTTCAGCGGTTGCCCTATATACCTATAATATAGCTATAGCTTAAATATATACCAGCCTTTCTGGTTATTTTGTTGTCATCAGCTCCATGACGACAATTTAAAGAACAAGTTCACCTTCATAATGATGCATGGATTGAATGAGTACATGCAATACTATAGTAGAACACATCAGTGACAGTTTGAGGAAAATCAGACAATCCGTTCAAAAGTTATGACTTTTTAGATAAGGGGTCACTGCTGATGGATAAGAACTTACTACCACAGTAAATGATTGCACATGCGTAGAAAGATTATACAGAAAGTACAAAGAGAATTTCATAAAATTTCATGTTTTGAAAAAAGTACACACATTCCCTCGACGTGTGACTGACATTATGTTAAGGGTAATAATATATTATGCCCTGCCTGCTGAAAGAGGCAAGTCAAGTGCTCTGTTATTAAGTGCGAAAAGTGAAAATATGTTGAATTTTCTTTATATTTTCTTTAGATTGTTCTACACAAGTGAAATCAGAAGCTGTAGTATTTATAGCAGTCTTCTCATCCTGCAGTGACTGCGCAAAAACTTCAAAAATTCACAACTCTTGAATGGATTGTCTTATTTTTCGAAAGCTTTCACTGATGTGTTCTATCAATATTGCTGCATTCTCTCAATTCACATGTATAGTGAACTTCTCCTTTTATCTTGAGAGGATATAGATGCCAACGGGTCTCACACATTGTACATTGTAGCACCTATAATCATTTCCACTCTTTCCTCTTTGCTTTCTACGTCTTTACTTGCAGCTGCTATCATACAGGACTCACGGAAATTAATTTATGCCCTTCAGGGGGCATTTCATGAAGCGTTTTGTCAGATATTTTGTCTGAAAAACTGTTAATACAATATATACAACTGTAATACAGTGTACAATGTGATTTTGCACGGCACAAAAAGACAACTTTTTTTTAGAGGGGTATGTTTGAAGCATATTTTCTAAAAACTGGAGCGAACAATTGACATAAGTTGGCTGAATTCGTAATTTCCAGGAGTCTGTGAATAAGTGATGTTTCATCCTCTGAGAACGGAATTCAAAGCCACGAAAAAAAAAAGCATCCGGTAATTGGATCTACTATATCCTACACATACACTGTTGTATTACATTTCTAATTGCTGAAGTGTTAATCAACTGTACTAATTTTATATTTTCCTGGATACGTATTACAAAATATTTAGAGTCTGGCAAAAATAGTCAAAGCTTAAGGCCGACTGCATCCAACACAACACACAACACCCACCCAGTACCACCCATGCAGTCTATTACAATGCACCTCCTTGGTAGCATGGAGCTACAGTCTATGTTCTTCGTATTTGCGATCTATGTGTTTGTAAATAACTGTAAATAAATTGTATTATGTAAATTATACATTCGAACGAAAGACGTATATACTGTGAGCACACACAGTCTGTATACAAGAATCTTCAGTTTATTGAAGGAGGCAGACTTAACCAGACGAAGAAGAAAAATAAGAGATCATGTCAGTGATGGCCACTGTAGTATCCCTCCACATCATCGCATTCACCGCACGACTTGTCGCTTCACGTTTTCCTCTTTTTGTTTAATTTCTTATTACAAATATAGAACAAATTTACTCTGCCTAATTTCGGGTTTCTGGTTAAAACTATGGGCCTTGGTGTCTCCAAAAGGACTAGTTATATTTCGGGGCTGCGCTGCGCCCCTTAGTGAACGCATGTGTACTACAATTGGGCAGTCAGACCGCAACGTCCTGAAAAGCCTTCGCATTTATCGTACGCGTATGCATGGACCTCGCGGACATGAATACGTAATGAGCTGGGAGACCACATTTTTAGAGTGTCTGTAAATCTAAACGACATTATCAATCTTCATGATTTATACATCGATAAAAAGCTGAAGAGTTGTACTTTGATGAAATTTGACCACTTAAAAGGTTATGACATATAAAATATACTGAACAAGGAAATTATAAAACACAAAATTTGCATATTTTTCATTTTTCTCAAGGGGTACGCTAGACTAACGAAATTAAGGTGGACCAAAATGGAAGAGGTATAAAATGAAAGAGGAAATATCATTCTATGAAAACATAATGACTTTATGTGGACTGATCCTATGAACGGGTCAGGTTGGCGAATAACTCATTGCGTTGTACAGTTAATTTTTGACGAAATTTCAGTTTGCCGCGAATACGCGTTTCTGATTGGTTAATTCCCTCTGAGTGGAGAGTTGAACGAACCTCGCGGAATGACAGTAAACGTGTACTCTAAATACACTGTGTGTAGATGACAGTGTAGGACCCTATGGTGTGTGTGTGTGCGCGCGCACAACGTATGTATACGCGCTCAGGTTCAGGCAACTGCAGCTAAGATCTCCACGTAAACAACACTCCACTCTGATCGACATGCTCAACTTTGGCTTGAACTTTGTTTGCACAACTAGATAGAGTAGCGTGCATTAATAAATAGCATACGAATCAATAATAAAAGATCTAGCACTAAGTTTGCACACATGAGTTCTTTGGGGCTCTCTATTTGGTATTAGAATAATTATTTCTTATTAATCCACTGTATACATCGCTGAGTAATTTATCTAATGATACCCTGGGAGCGCATGATCATTCATGTATCTCAAATTGCCACACTATGATTTTTACTCGACGAGACTTTCAATTTTTATTGTTTTCTGAGCGAGGGACCAATTCAGCTCTTACTGTGCTATTATAACAAGTATATCTAAAACGTTGACTATCATTCATGTGGTGATTCAACCTATGAACGGGTCGGGTTGGCAATAAATAGAAAGCCTTGTTCTAATTTGTCCCAGGGTCGTTTGGAAAATATCGATATATTGCAGAGATATGAATAATGGTATCATAAGCTCATTTTATATAATGTAAGCATTAAAAGGTGTGATTTATTTCAAATATTCACAAACCATGTCAATTAGTCGCGGATAGTAGATCTTCATGTCGTCAATAAGTGAATCTCGTAGACCATGCACTTTGTCTCTGAATTATCTCGCAAAATCTCGGGTGCTGAGAAGGACATGCGCAAAAACCTGCGCGTACGATAAATTTTTGATTTGAGCTCATTAACAGCAGCGTTGCGGTCTGACTGTGGGGGCGTCGATCCGTTTTCACGTTAGGGCAAAACTTGGAAAATGTATACAATGTGCAAGGGAGCGGAGCGACCAAGCGTGAGGGGGGGGGGGGTTGAAGAGGCCACATGTGTAAGAGGGATATCCCCCTCTCACACTAGGGAAGGATGGGGGTGAGAAGAGCTTTTTTTTTTTTTTTTTTAATGATTGCAATTCAACGATCTGGTACACACTTTCGGAGGAAGATTTGGAAATTAATTGTCAATCCACAAAGTGTATAATCAATGCATGGAGGGGAGTCTATAATAGCAGAAGTGTGTGTCCCCAACCCGTTTCATCGACGAGAAAGCTTTTGCATTTTAAGAATTGCAATGAAAATATCTCTCATATAGCCAGGCCGCATAGCGTTAAATTCTGAGATTATCGTTACAGGCCCGGTTACAGGGCGGATAAAAGCGCTAAATTTGGAGAGATGATCCCTCAGGATCTACTCAGTGATAGAGTATTAGCCATCTGGATTTTTTTTTTTTCATTTTTATGGTATGAATGCTGAATTTCTTTTTCCAGGAATTTTTACATGCATGAAACTTTCGCAAATTTCGCGAGGAGCTAAGATTCGCGAAAGGAACATTTGCGCGACTCTACACAGTGCATTGAACGCCAGTGACAATTCGCGGAAGTTTTATGCAGCGAAAGTAACACTGTATTAATGTACTTAGTATCTGATGAAGTATAATAACCAAAAAAAGAGGTTCAGATTTGCTGTAAATTTTCTCATTTCTCATGGAAATGAAAACATAAGCTCAATCTTGAATTCCATGATCAAGAAAGTATTTGAAAACATGGAATTGATTGAATTAATTGCTGGTTTATATGCTGTTGAGGTGCCACAGTGTGACTATTATGAAACTACAATAACCCAGTTCAGAGTTACGTATGGGGCTTCGGAATGTTTTCTATGATAATGTGTGTAATGTGTGTGTGTGGGGGGGGGGGGCGTTCAAGGGTCAGTGATCCCCCCCCCCCCCCGCCACACACACACACACACACACACACACACACACATACAAAACGATCCCAGGCCCCTTTGATATCGATATACGCAACTTTGAACTGGAAATAACGCAGCACCTTACACTGCAATGCACAACACCTAAACAACATTTTAAATTTAAAAATTGGAAATTAAGTCAGCCACCTTCATGTTTCAAATGCTTTGTTGATCATGGAATTTAAGATTGGATTCATGTTTTCCAGCTCCATGGAAAATGAAAACTTACAACAAATCTGAACCTTTTCTGTCATCCCTCAGATACATACAATGTTACTTTCGCGACATGAAGCTTTCGCGAACTGGAGCCGACGGTTTTTTTTTTTGGTTTTTTTTTTTTTTCGCGGCATAAACTTACGTGAATTCCCTTTGCCATACAATGCATTCAATGTTCAACATACTTTCGCGCACATTTTGCTTTCGCGAATCTTGGCCCCACGTGAAACTTGGCGAATGTTTCATGCATGCGAAAATTTCCGGAAAATCAAATTCAGCATTTATAGCATAAAAATGACAAAATTCTAGAGGGCTCCCATACTCTAATATCAATGAGTATGCCCTAAGGGATAATCTCTCCAAACTTGGTGCTTTGGTGCCGTATAACGATGAATCGAGCGGGGGAGGACAAATTGAAAGAGGATATCCCCCTCCCTCATGAGGGAACTTTTGAATTTGTTGGAACTGAATTAAGTGACAGATGTGGTGCACACTATTCATAATAATAATAATAATAATAATAATAATAATAATAATAATAATAATAATAATAATAATAATAATAATAATAATAACAATAATAATAATAATAATAATAATGTCTTATTTACCCAGGGTAACCTCTTCAGTGTTGTCACTGCTCTACCAGAGGGCCCTGCCATTATTATTACCCCAGCGTTGCCAGATACCCATTTATACACCTGGGTCGAGAGGGACATGGTGGGTAAAATATCTTGTCCAATGACGTAAGCACTGGGCGGGATTCAAACTCGGGTCCTGATGAAATATTCGCATAGCTGTAAATTTAAAGTATATTATGGCCTTTTATAGGCCTATACTATGAAGAAAATAAAGGACCGAGTGGGTAAGGTGTGCGAGGGGGTAGGCTTATCCCCCTCCACGCGAGGATTATTTTTGCATTTTGTATATTTGGACAGTTTCTATTGAAAAAAAAAACAAAAACAAACAAGAAAATATTCCACATCTAGGAAATTTATTGAGATGGGGCAAAGCGATGCACTTGCTTCCCTCCCCCCCCCCCCCGACGCCCCAGGTGCTACTTTTTTGGAGTAACCTCTGCCTAAAGCTTGATGCGATGTTATGTACCTCTGGAGGTGGTCCCACTTCCCTGCTGGATGTACAATCCCACTTCCAGGAGCTCAGTCTCATCATTGATGCAGCACAGGACATTTTCATCAGTGTCGATTTTCATCTTTGTAGGACGCCATCTTCGATGTCAAAGGACGAATGTTAGCGCACTGGCATGGCGCGGCGGCACAGATATAAATAGGTAGATTGATCAAGCCCATTCACAACCCACGCGTAGCTTTATAGCCAGTTGCGCGCACATTACATGCCGCCATTTTGATTAGTCTTTTGTTACGTCACGGCTTGCGATGAACAGGGGGAGGTAAAAAAGAAGAAAAAAAAAGTCAGCGTAGGCCTGCGCTATGCTGCAACTCTGCAAACCCTGTTCTGCGCACGCTAGCCGTGACGTAACAAAAGACTAACCAAAATGGCGGAGATCGCGTGCGCTGGCTATGCTTTCAGACCCCACTTGATCATTCTACCTATATAGTTCTGTGCGCGGCGGCAGTACTCGGTATTCGCGTACACCGCGTATCGAAGATCGGCAGGGTACCAGTCTTATGTACAGTACGTGCAGTGGAATGGGAATGTTATAGGCCTACGCTGTATGACTGGGAAGGAGATGGTCGTAAAAAGTGTGGTAGCATTATCATAGCATGCACGATACGATCGACAGCAGTGCCGCCCCGTAAATCCGTAGCATGCAAATTGTTCAATTCCCTGACTGATCACTTAGCTAGCTAGACGTAGACGCCGATGAATCGAGTTTGCGGCTTTACCAACAGATGGAGGATGTCGTTGTGTGCTATGCACGAAGTGTGAGTGACTTTTGGAAAATTACCGGACATAAACTCGAGCAATAACTGGCGTTTGTGCTGGATCATACGTCTTGTTAAGTTTCGTCATCTCGTGTTGGTACCGGTGGTATGTTCATGTTTGCTGCATGAAAACATCTTCTTTGCAACCAACAAGTTTCAGCAACATTTACTTCGAGTCTCCTCCAGTCGTACAGTACGCGTACGTTGTAGGACATTCGTTGCTTTTTCCAGCAAAACGCTGGTGTTCGTCCGTACGTTGCGGCCGCTCAGCTATCGTTGGCAAACAGGGTCGTAGAGCTGGCCTGTAAAACGCGAATAATAACGGTTAAAGGTATTTCACTGATGAAACCAGCATGGCGGTGCCTAACAGCAGAGATGTTGTCGGTGAGTGAGTCATCGTGACGAATAGTTCTTGACTATTTAAACCGTTAGTGTCTAGATAGGACTCATAGGAGCTCTGCCTCTGGGTTTAGGCACGCCAGTTTCTCTACTGTACATACACTCCGGTTCCTTACCCACCAATGCACCATACATTGGTCATTGCATTGAAGTGACCGACTCCCCCGGTCACTTCTTTCCGCATCCCTAGCTACTTCACTTCTTGTTATGATCGAACGTCTACAATGTACAGCACCACCAGTTGTATTAAAACTTTAGACAGAGAGAATAGCCAACCATAGCCTAGGTATGCACTCTGGGCCAGGCTGGGCCTGGGTGAAACAGTGGATAGACATGTAGGCCTAACGGTTAGATCTAACGTCTAACGCCACGGTTAGTGCCCCCAGCCCTGCTTGCCCTCACTACTCCTCAGACTCGGTCGGAGTAGAATCTAGTAAACTGCGACCTCCCCATTCACTGTAGTGTCAGAACACTAGATAGATGGGTATCTACTGCATTTAGAAAGTAGCCTAGGTCTACAGGAAAAATTATTTGAATATCTGCTCTGATGCTATAGAAACCTGGGCCTGGGTTAGGACTAGAAGCCAGAAGGCACTGGGCCATTCATACTATTATATATTAATAATAGTTGTGTTGAGATCAGTAGAGTTTAGTAGAAATACTGAGAAGAGAGAAACTGATACTCAGTCTGACGTTAATGATAATTGTATTCGTAATCTTATTCCTACTATTGTACTAATAAACGAAAGAGGTTGATATGACCAGTGCAGACTACTGTATTCCTATTCTTAGTAATAACGTCTTTAAATTAATGCATTTTCTATGGTGATCATTGTTGTCATTTGAGTGATGAATGAATGACACCATGACAGGATGGGGAAAAAAAAAAAGGATTAAAAAAATGTAGAAAATGAACAAGGCTGGTAAGGCCAAAGCCTAATGGCTAAGGGGTCTTGCATCCTGCACGCGTACACACTGATCTCTGTTACTTTAGAGATCAGTGTGCTTGTATATATGACGTGTATGAATTATTTGTATTCAATGATTCGTGTAGCTAGCAACACATCGCCTATATTTGTTTGTACATTTGAGGTATTTAGGATTGCATGATGTGAACAAAATTAGTTCTCTCATACAGTGTATGTCAGCATGTACTGGCTGACTATACATTTTATACAAATTGTACATCAAAGACACCACAGAAGAAGCACCTAACTCAAGAAAGGTCAGTCCATACAGAAGCATAATAAACCATGAGACAAGCAGTAAGAGATGACCACAGATCTTCGGTACGGCATGTACATGTACATGTACATTGTAGATGGAAGATATCAGCATAGGGACCACTGGTCTCATATCAGATATAGATGGCGCTTCACATTTTGCAACGTAACATGGAAGGAAGCACTTATTCCTGGCTGACCTAGGGCCCGTTTCATAAAACTTGTCATCAAGTGACAAGTTGTCATAGATGTGACAAGCTACTGAAATCCTTGCATCTGATTGGCTGAGAGCAAATTTGTCATACTGTAGAAATGTGGCAGTTGTCACTGATCACAAGTTTTATGAAACGGGCCCCTGGTGTGATGGTGGCATCTTTTCCTGAAACTTCTCCATGTATAGTTACGTCCTCAGAAAGACAGTGATGTTTTTTTATTTTTACTCTCACATGTTTCAGTTTCCTCATCTTGTCATTGGAATCCTACTTTATCAGAAGGTTGTAGATGATGAAATAATCAAAATGTTTGTAATGGTGCCAGAGAGTACATGTGCGTGAACTGTACAGATGCAGATATGGAGATCATGTACAACTCACAAGGACATTTTGCTGTACATACAGTATATCATGTACAACATGTACATTGTACGTACACTGTACGTCCTCTACTTGTCAGCACTGTCCACTATACAAATGTAGGTACATACAATATATGTACATTCATAGGTGTAGACCCCTCTGTCGTTGTATATACAGTAATGTCAAGGTATGGTGGCCTTTAATACTCCTGAACAATGGAGGAACACTGGAGTTTGCCTTATTTTTTATTCTTCTTTTTTTCTTTTCACTCTCAAGAAGAGACAGCCTTATCATGAAAATGCATTGAAAGTGACAACAAGTTTGATGTATTTGGATGAAGTATTATGAAAGATTATAACGATTTAACATCACAAGGAAAAATGAGACATGAGAGAAAAATATTCAGCGAACCAATCAATTTGTGTCATTCTTTTTCTTTAGAACCAAAGATCCCTCATCAATGTTTATCTCCAATGCCCTTGCTATGTACAGTGTGTATGTAGTGTATACATTGTATTGGATGGCAATGAACGGGATATCAGGGAATATTGGCCCTAATGTTTGCAATATTCCCTGCTATTCCATGAATTATTCAGCCATCAAATATAATTATTATTATCTATAATCATTATCTATCAGAAGGCATAAACTGTAAAAAAAAAAAGTCTTTTACGTGTATAAGACTTTGAAGTTGACTCTGCACTGAAAAAGGAGTGACTTGCACTTGTGTGTGTAGTATCAAAGATGTTTGTGCACTTGTGAATTGTAACGAGAGTTTGTGCACATACACAGCACAAGCGTTGGCGCATTCAGCAAGTGCTCGCACAAGATATGAGATAGAATACAATGTATTATTGCACGGCCTCTAACAACGGTAGGTTGTGGGAAATTACATGTAATACATTCATCTCAAATGCAGTTTGTTCAGTGCGCTCTGGTATTGCACAGTGAAAATTGAGCGGACAAGAATTATGCATCACTAAAATATCCTGCTGTAAAAGTGGAAATTTTTGCGGTGTTGAAATTTTCACGCAACCAGAAACTAGCGCAAAAATAAAAGCACGCGAATACGTTTGCTTGCCATATGTTCCTGTGTGTGATGTCTTGATTCCGCGGAATTAAAAAACACACAAAACTCTTCTTACCTGGCCAAGCGCAAAAAATTAGTCGCGCGAAAATATCCACTTTTACAGTACATATGTATATGTTATACAAGTGTATATTATATAATTGAACACAAACCTAAGCCTGTGTAATGTCCATGTTTAAGCAATATTTGTGACTTTTTTTTCATTTTTGATATTGAAAAGGTTTGGAAAAGGGCCTATTAAAATTATATCACTTGATATTGAGCCGTTGCTTTTAAAATGTAAACAAATGAGTGATTTGCAAGAAAGACATTATTACTGCAATAATGTGTACATGATCAGTATCATGTAAAATAATATTGTACAGATGTATGTACACTGTAAACCTGATGGCCCATGGCCTCTTCAACAAAGCAAAGTCATGTGACTGTGAGGTTACATGGCCTGTGAAAAACTCCTTCAATACTTGTACTGCTACAGTGTAGTGTGTTTTGAATTAAAGCCAGAGTTGTTTTCTATGCTATTGCAATCTCAACTCTAGAACAATCATTCAGAGCCATGCACCTTCATACTTTTTACAAAGATGGTAATTTATGTTACTTCTCTTAAATCTACCTTTTTAAAATCTATATTTGCGAGATTAGCAGTCGCATGTCTCTTGAAGCTGAGTGATAAAATATTTTTTAACATAAAACTTAGACCCCTTTTGGTCAGAAAAACAATACAAAGGTAGTACTCACTGTAATAGCATAACCAAGTTTGCAACTGATTGACAAATTGCCCTACATCGACGTAAATAAGCACTGAATTGATCAGTGTTTTAGTAGTAGCCATGATAAAAAATCATGGGCGTACATACTCGAGCAGGATTTTACGTCGATGTAGGGCAATTTGTCAATCAGTTGCAATGAAAACATCTCGACGGAAGAATTTCATGAATTTGAATAACCAAGTTTGTAGTACAAAGATGGTAACATATATTTCAGCAGATCTGGAGACACATTTGCATCAGGTATTTTGTTGTTAAAGAATGGTTAGCTTAAAAAATTGTGTTAGGTTTTCATAGAACGTTAGGCTACTTTTCTGAAACTGTTAGTAGGCTTCTTTTTTATACTCATATTTTCCCACAGAGTTGAGAAAACATAAAAAATCATCGTTGGCGACATGCACTTTTAAGCCTGTTGGCCGAACTTAATCCTCCATCAATGGCTTAGTGGTATAATCTCGCCTTTGAAATGATTTCAGTTTTTGTTTATATGTCCCTTGGCATCACATAAAATCACAGGAGCATTTTGAAAGAGCTTTTTATCTCTCCTACATCGTGAGTAGGAACATAAGCGACACGATTTTTGACCAATTGCGCCGAAATAGTGGTTTTGGGCCTACATAAATGTATGTGTGTAATTTAAGAGGAAGTGAGTGCACATTGTATGATTCAGCATTAATTCATCATCTTCAATGCATGTGCTGAATACCCTCCTTGATGTATTCAAATCATTTGTTGCTTTATAAATACCTGGTACTCTTTTGTTCCACTCTGTGAGGATAAGGCCATGACCCACATGTCAGATGTAAACATTTCATTAACAACAACGATCGTGGGAGAGGGTTACAATTATTTTCTGACACAAGTCGATACCTCGTGATTGAGTTGCCCTCACTCCTTGTCCAAGTCTTGTCATTATTTTAATTGGTACTTGTTCCTGCTATGTACTGCTGCTCTCTGTGATCGTGACTGCCTTCAAAGAGGCCCCACCAGGGAGGTTCACCTCCCTGGCCCCACCAATCATCTTGTCTTGCAAATGAATGGCCCTAACTCCAGAATAGTGCTGTCCCTCCACCACACCCTCCAAGGGCAATTGGGGCTGGAAGGACATGATCTCGAAGGAGAAGGATGAAGCAGTTGTAGCAGCTTCAGCACACTTTGTGGATGCTGATGCAGCAGTTGACGCTAGAGAAGATGAGGAGGGTGGTTCCAACAGCGATCCTGCTCGAAAGAAATTTTGGTTGTCATCTTAGACGGCGCCCTGGAGTCTACTTGATGAGAGCGCAAGCTCTTTGTTGTTTGTTTGTTTCTCAAGTTGCCCAAGTCACCACAACTGCTCAGTTGAGACAGTTGCAGCAATATTTCTGCTAAAGAGATGGACCCCGTAGTGGTACCCGATTTTTCAGAGACTATTGTACCACCTATAGATGTCAACTTGAGCTTATAATCAGAGTTGTTGACTCTAGAGGTATTTTTTCGGAGTCATCCCACTAGACCGACACCCACGAGTCATACAGCCCACGAGTTCGACGTTGAAAACAGGTCCATGAGTCATACAGCCCACAAGTTCGACACTAGGCAATAAAGCCCATGAGTTCGACACTAGGTAAAGACAGCCCACGAGTTCGACGGATACAACACGGCGCGTAATGTGTCTGTCTCGTGGGCCTTGTTGGCTTAGTGTCGAACTCATGGGCTGTATGACTTGTGAGCTGTATGACTCGTGGGCTGGGCCAAGGAAAAAAATATTTTGGTTTCCGGTAACCCGACCGACCCGACCAAAAGGTGCCGACCCGGCAAATTTTATCCTCATAGATGTGCTGCAACCATCGTTTGGCCCCCTGTACTCGTTGTTCGGCCCCATATGTCCGTGCATCAACATGCGCGACGTACCGCCCCGTGCGCTCGCCCTGCCTATGTGAATGTATTAGCGCGTGTGCTACGCATGGGCGAAACTATATACATACTGTAGTACATCGCACTACGAGAGCGCGGTACTATATCCATGTACTCGCACGCTGTGCGAGAGATTCAACGCATTCACAACATGTTGCAATCGAACACTTGTGATACAGCAAATTCTGGCACGGGTGGCATGCAAAATATAAATATCGCGTAAACGCTCAAGTTATCTCAGAAACGGCTGCAATTATGGCTGTAAGTGTACTTGCTGTATAGATTCAATGCAGATAAACGGACTAGTAACGTCAAAACTTGGAATGAAACGAGTCTATATGTGTTGCTATGCAACTTTACTTACTGTACCTGTTACTTACCCGTTGAACTGCTTGTGCGAGTTGACCCAGGAGGGTTCGACAATGATTTCGGGGGTCCGGCGACATGGCCCACTGTTGTGCTCTTCGGAACATGTGTGGAGATACATTGTAATTGCACAGTTTGAATTTCGCACTTGATATGCGCCATTTTTTATTCATGAATTTCAGTGAATTTTTCTTTGTAAGAGTGGGTGATTCATGGAACCCTGTCGAATCAAGGGCCACTTGCTTTACTGCACGCAATTTACTGTGAAGTACCGTATAGCGTACCCGATACATTTTTTTACACAATGCAATGCATGTGTGTACGGTATAAAATGCATAGATGACTGTGTGTGCATTGCAATATTGTGCGACTTGCATACGTACGTTCCTGTAACGTATGCTGCAGAGCTCGGTCTACTTATACGATACGGTACATGTATGAAAGATACCGATACGTACCACACAGACATACATAAACATACATGGTACGCTCCGGAATTTTTCTATGGTACACACACATTACACACGTACACGTTCACATTGAAACAGAAACCAAATTTTTCTATAGAAAGGGTAAAATTTTTTTGAAAAACATAATTTCTGTACCTTCCGACCCACTGTTCTTGAGGTCATGTTACCGGAAACCAATGTATTATTTACTTTGGCCCTGTATGACTTGTGAGCTGTATGACTTGTGGGCCGTATGACTCATGGGTGTCGGTCTCGTGACGTGCACCCATTTTTTCTTGTTTGCTGTAAAGCATACTGTGCACCTACATTGTACCTGTACTCACTTTGATTTTCTGTCAGTGTGGAGCAACATACAAACTGTACATGTACAGCCATGATGAAGAAGGGCAATATGCAATACAGTTTGTATTTTGATGCATATAACTGGTTGCAGGTACAGGTACACATGCACATGTACTGTATGTACAGCTGTATGCAGACCAAGTGGTTCAGATGCAGTAACAGTTTAATTTTCGCGAATTGTGTGAATAACTGTTGAACTGTGAATTTAACCACACACAAAAATGTGTCAAACTGACAGGCATTTACAATAGTGCACTTATGATAGCCGAGGTGTCAAAATTGCGAAAATGTCCTTGACTGCCTCATTCTCGAAAATATATGTACGCAAAAATGAAGGCTTTACAGGAGTGCACTGTGTGCTTTGATTGTTGTTTTTTACTTCACGAGGGGTAAAACTCATACTGTAGTGGTAAATCACAAATGTTCCCTTTTCTGTGTACATTGTAGGGTTTTGATATTGGTGTGATTTATGGTTCAAAAATTATTTTAAAATGTAAGATTACCATGTGATAGACAAACACAAGTACAAAATTGTATATGTGCCCATGATCAACTTTTACAGGGTTTACAACATATGTAATCAGAAAACCAACACATATGATAGCATCCCCTCTTTAAAGGTAGGGGATACCTTTTACAGACCTCCCAAAATGCAGCAAAACATTAAATATGAACCTCAGGGGACTTGCTTAGGCCACTGCTTAGAAATTTGGAAGTCAACAGTTATCTAAAATTTGAATAATGCACAAAACTCAACTACTCAGTAGTTCTGTGTGTCAGCCACACTTAAGCCTTTTTGTTACATTCTTCTGTATTTGTGATCTATAAACACAACTCTAAAAGTACAAGAGCTGATGTAATAACATATAGAGTGTGTGGCAAGAATGTATATAGAAATGTTTGTAAGTGTTGATGAACTTTCTTCACAAAATATACATGATGGACACACATGCAGTACATGGGTCTGCAAAGGTAGCCTAGCAATGTACTGGAATTTACGGTGAGCCCCGAAAACAATTCAATTCAAAATCTAACAGTCAAAAAAAATGTACTAAATGTTACCTTCCACTTTCAATACTTTATGGGAGTTTCGAAAATGATACTCTCTTCAACATACCACTGTATTTATACAACTCTTCATTTAGGGCGTGCAAATGGGATTCCCTACCTTTAAGGTGAAATAGGCCTACATCTCTACATTGCATGAGGTGTAATCTTCATTTTCAAGATTGATTGATTTCATTCTGAATATTATTTTCTTACATTTAAACATACAAAGTCATTTGAACTCAGTTCATTAAGTACAATGTACCTGGTATTTGGATCTAACAGTTGAAACAGGTAAGTGATTAACTAAAATGTATGACATTGTTTCATGATGATACAAAATGAAGATGAGCAGGTGTTATTCTATGCATATTCAAATTTGAAAAAAACATTGTTACAACAAAAATTCAACATGCTCCAGCTGGTACTAAGAAAAATTTAACAAACTCTTGACATGGATTATGGCCTTTCATATAAAGGTTGATACAGAACATTGATCTGTTTGTGTCATCACAAACAAATGTCATCAAACTTATACGGAATTCTTTTCTGGGAACCACCTCATCAGATTGTGGGAAATTATTGCTATCCTGTGAATACAACATGTGCATCGTGTCTCATTCATATTGAAGGAAACAGACATTGAATAAAATATTTTTGATGAGGTTTGATGAGATTCAAATGTTAAAGGTCCAGTTTACCTTTGGGAGCAGTGATTTCAAAAATGTTCAAGATATCACATTTGATGCATATGTGTAGGTCTGTTGTATCACAAAACATCCTACCATATACAATTTTTGCAATAAAGCCTAAAATATGAGGAGATATCAGCATTTTTCTCAATAAACCATAAGTGTATACGGTTTAGTCTTGAAGCATTCTTATTATAACTATTGTTCACATTTTGCGTATTCAACAATACTTAACATCGATTATACGGATTCAAATTTTTACAGTGGTTGTTTCTATCCCTAAATCACATTTTAGAACTATTTTAAAGCACTAATGTTGGGTTTTTGTTTCATCTGCAAATGGTAAATTATGCCTTTAACCCTCCTGTTGGCTTCTATGCAAAGATTTTGTAAAGGTTGATTAAGATTTTGCTCTCAGAAATTATCATTGGTATCTTTTGTCTTGTTTTCTTTTTTTTTAAAATGAAAGCTAGAATGTGCACAGTTGGTCACAATACTCACGGGTTTCTTCTTTCTGATTGTACTTTATACAATGCAGTGCCTTTTTTACGTAGGCCTGATCGACCATGAGGAATACATGTAATTGTATTGTTAAAATATTTAATAAGAAATAGAAGGAATGTTGCATACCAGAATGTGCCGAGACTTCCAGTTTCAGTTTCGTCTTTGTCTGGAATATTCTTGTACAATGACGCTACAGTGTAGTTCAGTGTTCTTGTTGTAGCGAGTGTCTGCTTTTGAGTGGTTCTGTACAGTTGTATACCATGTATGTACGTGTGTTTTTTTCTGCTGGACCTTGAGTCCCATGAGATTGGTTTCTATATCATTTATGCTTTCCAAAACTTGTGTACTTTTTTCTTTGTAATAGTAGCCTTATTTGTAGTGCAGTTTTGGCGCATTCACTTGCTGCAAATGTATATAACATGTATACAGTAAAATGCCTTGAAACAAATCAAATCTCAGTTTGATTAACAATTTCTCGTATGGGTGTTGAAGAGAGACGGATTTCAGCGAAACTGCTTGTACACACTAGTCATTGAAGAGACAACATTAAGTTGGCAATCCCTTACTCGTCAAGGTGTTGATGTCAATGCACTTTCAAGTTGTATTTTCTATCTTTATCAAGGCACCTTTAATACAATGTACTACACGTAAGGAATGCTCACAGCACATGGCAGTATTGGCTGGAACTGTGGCACTACTGTAAGTATAAAATCCAACCCTCTCAGAACCAGCGTCTTGAAATGTCAAGTACAGTAGGCCTACGTGTACATGTACACTGTACATTGTGAAATAAGCAGTGAGTACAGCTTGTTGGCAGTAACAACAAAGTTATTTCAGCATTTGAAAACTTTTCAGCATTTGAAAACTATACAGCAGTCGTTTCTTTTGCATCTAGGAGACCTCCTTTAAAGTTAGTTTTCATTTTTTAATAGTATTGTATATTTGTACCCCGAAATACATGTATGTACATGTAGTTTGCTATACACTTGTCAGATGAGAAGAAGAATTTATCACTTGACCTCTCTTGAACCATGTGGTGCCATTTTGCAGTGGGGGATCCAGAGGGGGGCGCAACCAGTGCACACCCCACTTTATTTTTTGTTAGAAACAAAAGAAATAAAAAGAAAAAAATGAAATGAAACCCGGAAGTGGCACCAGCCCCCCTTTATAGAATTCCTGGATCCGCCCCTGATTTTGAGTGATGTGTTCCAATACTCCATGGACCATAAGTGGGGCTGCGACCTCTGAGTGCTACCCAAATATCATCCATAGACATACAAGAATTGTATGTTCAGTGTTGAAGAATTCCAATCTCAGAATTGAATATTTGTTTTCTCCTATCAAATATCACACTGTGGGATACATTTCAAACATACAACAAACAGAACAAAAAGTGTATCTGGCGGGGGGGGGGGGGGGGGGGGGAGGGCTTGTTTGGGGGTGGTGCATTTCATCAAGCATTTTGTCAGATACAGTACATGTTTTCCTGACAAACTGTTTTAAGCTAGTGAAATCCTGGCAAATGATTGACGCAGAGCAAATTTGTTACACCAAAAATTGACAAAGCGCTTGGTGAAATGCCCCCAAGTCATATTTCAAAGACAGTGTTGATATCTATTCTGAAGACCAAAAACACACAAGAGATTATTAAGCCATGTGATACATTTTGTAGCATTACATCTTGCTGTGGCTGATGGTGTAATCTCATTATATGATTCAGACAGCCCATGCACATTTGTTTTTACATATGTACGTGTATACATGTACAAATTTGTATTATGCATGATACTCTTCATAGCAAGCATTCTGTAGAATGTGTGTCACAAAGTGGTATTCATATTAATCATGAGTGCGTTGTCATGGGGGCAATGATACAGTACATGTGTGAGGCAAGCATTAACACTGAAAGTGCACTGGGAATACATGTTCAAGTCTGCAAAATCACTGAATTGAGTTGATTTGATCTCGTGCCGTATGAGTTGTGCATCATGGGTGCCATGGTGGACGTGATGCTGGATGTACAGGTAGAGGTAGTAGAGTGACACTGCTGTATAGAGTTTGTTCAAATGAGGACTCAGGAAGGTGACTCACAGCATTGGGGTCAGTGGTTTTCCCTGAATTCCTGGGATACATTACTGGTGGTTTACTCAGCAAGGACTTGAATCACATCACCGGCGATGTGGGTTGTTTAGCTTGACTAGCATGGCATCCCTGCTCAGAGGGTAACTTGTACTTTTTGGCAACAAAACTTGCACATGTTGATATGTGTATATGTCTTTGTACCATCATGAGCTTGGTTAAAGAATGTGTTCTGAAGATCAGAAAAATGTTGGGGGCTGATGGAAGTCACAAGCTTGATTGGGACAAGTTCATGTATGGTCTTCTACATGGTGTAGATGTACAAAGTAAACCACTGCTGGGTGGAAAAAACAGGTTTGAAAGTACCATTTAAGGATGTTCCTCAATTAAAGTGAAGTCCATGTAATTTTCTTCAAACTTTCCATACTGTAACTTTGACCCATCCGAAGCCAAAATATGTAAATAAAACCATAGGTTCATGTGCTTGTTTTTCTTCTACGGGACTTTGAAGAATATGACTAATCTACCGTCTTGTACCAAACTACTGATAGCGTTACAGGATCAAGACCATGATTGGCAACAAAATATGCAATGACAAACTTAAATCCCTACAATTCTTTCAAAGTCCGCGCTATTTTCTCCAAATTTGCAAGAATTGCAGAAAAGGGTACCCAAAACGAGGAAAAGGTTTTAAACTTAGGGTTTACACTCTCATTCTTGAGCAAGCAGCGCCCTCACGCGGCAGAAAACACTGAAATCTCTCAAATCCTTCTCATCGACGTTTTCTGTTAGGGGTGAGCCAAAGGACAAGGTTCATAAAACTTATGCTGTACATTCAAAACCCATGTCATTTTCACGAAACTTGACCAAATTGTAGAAGAAGCCTTACTAATTCCAGAAAAACAATAAAAAGTGGGGGTTCATGTGCTCGTTTTTGTGCTAGCAGCGCCCCCATGCGACAAATATCATTGTAAGTCCCCAAAATCTGTTCAGGAACCTATGCAGGGATGCCCTGACAGGGTGGGTTCATAAAACTTATGCTGTACATTCAAAACCCATGTCATTTTCACGAAACTTGACCAAATTGTAGAAGAAGTCTTACTAATTGCAGAAAAACGATAAAGAGTGGGGGTTCATTTGCTTGTTTTTGTGCCAGCAGCGCCCCCATGCGACATATATCATCGTAAATCCCCACAATCTGTTCAGGAACCTATGCAGGGATGCCCTGGCAGAGTGTGTTCATAAATCTCATGCTGTACATTCAAAACCCATGTCATTTTCACGAAACTTGACCAAATTGTAGAAGAAGGCTTACTCATTCCAGAAAAACAATAAAAAGTGGGGGTTCATATGCTAGTCTTTGTGCTGGCAGCACCCCCATATGATAGAAATCATCCTATGACCCCCAAATCTGGTTATAAACCTATCGTGGGTGCCCTGATAAGGTGGGGTTCATGAATGTCATGCTGTACATTCAAAACCCATGTCATTTTTACGAAACTTTATCAAATTGTAGAAGAAGGGTTACTTGATGCAAAACAATGCAATAATGGGGGGTTCGTGTGCTCGCCTTTGTGCTAGCATCGCCTCCTTGCGACAGAAATCATAAGACCCCCAAATCTGGTCAGGAACCAATGCAGGGATACCCTGCTAGGACGCATGAATCTCATGCGGTTCACTCAAAACCCCATTTTCTTATCTTTTTTTAAAAAAAAAAAGGTGTCAAATTGCAGTGATACGGTGCAAAAAATATTCAGAAAGGGAGGTCCATGTGCGTTTTGTTATTATTTCCCTTACACAGCCATAATGATATCATGTGGACGCAAGCGTGGAAAACTCCTCATTGACATGCATGCTTGTTTGTTTGTTTGTTTGTTTGTTTTACCCACTTGCTGTAACCATGTGCAGAAAGTGATAATGGAGGAAGAAGAATAGATATAAGGAAATGGGAATTTTGACATTAGTCTGACGGTCCTCCAAGGTAAAAACAAATCTTAATATAATGATGTTGATAGTAGATTGCATGTGTTGGTTGTTGCAGTGGTTGGTAAAGTGCATGTTGTGAACTATGGATATGTGCCTTGAGTACCCCCCCCCCCCCGAAAAAAAAATAATTCTTTGATTCTTCTTTTGTTACACCAGATTTGATAATCAAAAATTAATATCTGAATGGTGAAAGTGATAAATACATGTGTGGTAATACTTTCGTGACCTTGTATTTTGTAACCAAAAAAAAACCCAAAATATTTTGTATTATGTAATGACAAGTTTAGATCTGATTTAGATTTTAACAGAGATACTCAGATTGTTTTAGTTGTTAGACCTAAAGATGAAATGTGTGTCATATGTTTGTTTTTTTGTTGTTGTTTTTAACGCCTAGTCTAGTAGACTAGTAGTCCCCGACTAGGGCCTATAGGCCCTAGGTACCTTAGCACTCGATTTGACCATGTTGATGAACAGATGATGAACTGCATGTCACAAAACAGATCTATAGATTGAAAATGGAAACAGCTCAGTTCCACTTCCAGGCTTCCCGATCCTGTCGATCAGTGTTGTGCTACTATGACCATGTATATGCGGCTCAGACCGCTGAACTTTATGTTGTACGTACAGATTGTAACGTGTACAGTCGGCATGCGAGCCGAGCGAGGCCGCCCAGCGCGGCTGCGGTGGGGGAGCTGTTGGGTATCCATACAGACCACACTCTAGCCCGATCTTCTAGTCAGTGTACTGCATGCTCAGCTCAGCTAGCTCAGCTCATCACTCGTGCGTGCGCTTCTGCGCTCTTTGTTACGTCACTGCCAACCTGCGCAGCTAGGATGTGCACAAACACAACTGAGGAACGTCCTTAATGTGTCCTGTAGAGTAGGACCTGTAACACTTGTTTCTTTTTTTCACCGGTGGAGGACGAGTCCCGAGTATACTCGGGCAGGAGTCTATGGGAAATGCGTGTTTTAGCAAAATCAGCCCGTCCTCAACGGGTTAAAGATAGTAAAAAGTTTTGGTACCTCAAAAGTTTCCCTGAATTTCCGTGTTTCAGGTTAAAGTACGTTTCATATAACTAACACTGTGAGACTTACTCGCCCCAAAGTGCTCTCATTTCTTAGTAATCATGCAATTAACTGCGACCAGCAGCCCCATAGGCATAGCGACCAGCAGCCCCATACGCATAGCGTAATGGGGCTTGGCATTGTAGCATTCAGGATCATGACAGATTTAGTATTGCGGGTAAATATCGACTTAAAATCCAAAAAATTCTTCAATTTGAAGACTTACCAATTAAGTTGAAGTCTTGAAAACAGGTTTCGGGCAACGTTTGGTTCTGCCAATAGTCCCTTTCTGTTCGAATTGATGACTGAATGTGACTCTGTCGAGAGGACCTTGGGAGAGCTACATACACTGAATACTACGGCCAGCGCATTGGCACACATCACATGCGCACAAATTTCAAATCCATGAACGGATAAGATGTTTGTGTGCGCATGCGCTGGCCGTCAATTCAGTGTAGCTCTCCCAAGGTCCTCTCGACCGATCCTGTAAGCTACCATTTAGCTATGCGTATGGGGCTGCTGGTCGCAGTTAGCTACTCAGTATGCGTATGGGGCTGCACGCTGCTGGTCGCAGTTATCATGCAATAATGGTTTCGTACAATACGTGTACTGCCTCGCCGCCGTACGGCGGCGGCTCTGGTACGAAACCATTATTGCATGATTACTAAGACATAAGAGCACTTCGGGGCGAGTAAGTCTCACAGTGTTAGTTATATGAAAGGTACTTTAACCTGAAACACAAACTAAGACAAGAAAATTCAGGGAAACTTTTGAGGTAATACCAAAACTTTATATTATCTTTTACGTGATACTTTGCAGGGATTATCATTTCAAACGTTGTTGGCTAGCATTAAAGAGGGTAACACTACCGCTCGGAGCAGGAAGTTGTTAGACTTATATTGTATCTCGAGCCTTTCATGTCAATGTGACATACCGGTACATATTTCATGGACACGAAATGTATGTGGTATGTATTGTAGATGACTATACTGTACATACAATGTCATTGATACATCTCCCCACCCCCCCCCCCCCCCCCACCCCCTCCCCCATGCATAGTGATGCACCTGATCAAGTGTGTATGATACCGGTACTCAATCTTGACAGTTTCTCTTTCCTTTTCTTTTTTTCTTTTTTTTTTGTTGAGATTTTGTAGAAAGGAAAAGAAGAAAAGAAAAAATAGAACATCTGGGTAGTCAGTACAGTAATATACACTGTGTACAAATGTACCTTGAAGTAGATACTCATAGCTGATGGACATTGCTGAGATTGTATTGACCATATTGCCAGCTGGGCATCTTTTCCTCATGTACGAGTACAGTGTAGGTGTGTGATGAAAGAATACGATTGGGGAAATCCAAAAAGAATGGCAGTATTCATAAGTATAAGTTATAAGTTTACTATTTATGCGTACTTGTAGATGCACAATTACCTCCAAATTTTGCCACTAGCAAGTACAGTGTTTACAAGCAGAGATGTCTTGAGGCATGTGAACCTCATATTGCCCTGGGAGAGAGACCAGAGTATACCCAAGTGAATGGTGAGTCATGCTACTGACCAAAGCCAACTGCCGTGATCATTCAATGGGTTACCAAAGTAACATCCATTCTCATAGAGGGGACATCTGCTTGTGTTGACAGTGTGGGACCTGTAGACTCAGGTGATGGAAAAGTGATCTTTTTCTCCCACTCATTCCCCTGCTACAGCGTAGTATCCAAAAGCTGTGTACCATACCTTGCCTTGGACAAGGGCAGTGAGCTTGTGGGACTGTGTCTATGTACATTGTGTAACAAACCGTATCACTATAATCGGTGTGTATGATACATACAGTGTACAGACATGTCGACCTTCAGAGAAGGTGTTGTAAAGGAAGTTCAAGTGCACACACACATGTGTAAGCTGTGCCTCCTCCTGTAGTTCCTATCTATTGTTTTGAGAGAAATTATTGTACATCAGGGGCAGATCCAGGAATTCCATAAAGGGGAGGGGGCAGTTTATATTTCTGGTGCCACTTCTGGGTTTAATCACCTGACAAAAAAAAAGAGAGGCCTAAACAGGAATTTTCTCGTACCATTTCCAGGTTTCATCAGCTGACAAGCAGAGAAAAAAAAAATTGTGCAATTTCATGCATGCTTAAAAAAAAGAGAAAACAAAATGGGGGGGGGGGGGGACGTGCGCCCTGTGCACCCCCTCCTGGATCCGCCACTGGTACGTAGTATATATTGGTATACACCATACACCCTTGTATTGTTTTATGTGTGTGATACAGTACTGTATATGCCATATATTTCGCGAGTCTGGAATTCCTGATGATTTCACGAGTGGTTAAATTCGCGATCGTGGAGTCTTGTAATGAACAGAGAAATTTACATGTGTACCTCACATCCACATTGGGATCAGAGTCAATATTTTTGCGTGTTTTTTTCGCAAATAGCACCTGACTCGCGAAATTCACGAAAATAAAAACCTCGCAAATTATTCGGCGCACACAGTAATTGTTGATAAAATGTGCCATATTTATGGGTAAACTTGGCCCCTAGCGCCCTCATTACAAGTGGCCGAGTTTATCCGCAAGGCCAAGTTTACCCACAACTACAGTACACTATCTATATTTGCCAAGCAGGTGAAACTACTGGTATTTGCTTGAAATCGTGTCCAGTATATAATGTACAGGATGCCAATGCCTATTCCAAGTTGTAGGATTTTGTGCAGACCAAACAAACCAACACTTTACCAACAAAACATACATTGTACCATGATACATGTGGTGTGTTTTTGATACTGGATAGATTTTAGCACAGAAGATTTTGATTTTTATATCCATTGTTTCAGGTATAGTGGTGATGTTTCCTTATAACACACACACACACATTACGTGATATGTAGTGTATACTGTAAAACCAGAAATATTTGCGTGCATTCTAATTTCACAAATTTTGCGAGATCCAAAATTCATGAAATTAAACTGCACGATCTGTGCTGATACAAGTATCTGTGCTCCACACTCTTGAATTTTACCACTCACGTAATTGTCATGAAGTCCTGATTTGCAAAAATATTGGACTTGCCAAATATGTGGTGAATACAGCACACTCACCTAACAAAGCATTACTTGTATACTATGCTATCAGCATTAGATATATTATTATTTTCAATCTAAGCTATTAAACTTAATCACTGATAATATGGCGCAGTTGTATAACACTAGTGACTGGAATGAAGATATGTTGTGAAGTGCTGTGAACACTACGGATATGGTGGAAATGTGATACGTGTACATTAAAAAAAGACAAATTTTTCTATTCATTTCGAAACCACAGCAGGAAGTTGACACAGTGTAGGAGGACTTTTGTTTTATACATATATGTACACTTTCATGTCTGTTGTTATCATGAGAAAACTTCCTGTTGAGGGGCTACTGAATGCCAGTCCAGTACAAACCCAATATCTTGGAATTTTTTCAGCCTTCTCTCAGAAAATGCTGTGGGATTGTTCCTGTTGCCGCAGCCATTCCTCAGTAGTGTCTCAAGGTCTTTATTGTGAGGGGTTTTCCCTCATCTTAGCAGTAGTAACTACAGAAGTTGATTTGGGGCACTGCCAAGTGGTACAACATTGTATATTCAACCAGGAATTCGGGAACTACGGATGTTATTTTGTTTTCCTACAAGCTATGTATGAGTTTCCTCCTACAAAGTGATCTGTCTTTGTATTCCATGTTCACTAACATCAATGAATACCATGATAATGAGATGTAATGCTTGCCACCATCAAAGAAGAAATCATGTAAATCAGTCGACACATGCATGAGTAGAAATCAGTCACACTGGATTGTACAGAGTGCCTACCCAGTACAATGTATAATTGGTTGAATGATTATACACATACAGGGTGTAGTCATTGTACATATTATACCAGTTATCGTCATTTATGCCGGTTGATTTTAATGATCATATGGTGTTATCAAATACATTTTGTATGTACATGTGTGGTATTCAACTGAAGAACTAGTAGTGTGTAGGTGTAGGAAATAACATGATTCATGTACACTGTACCATTGTTGAGTTTTGCTGTTATACACAGGTGTACAAGGTGTTGTTGTATATATAGGAAGTGGTACACCGTAGAGAGAATCTGTACAGGGAAGAGTGGAGATGTCTGTGATAGCGTAGTCTACCTGGACGTCTGTCTCATTAATCTGAAACAGAATGTTGGCTCCTGAAAGTTTTTATTGCATTGTTTATACCTGCCGGTAGAAACACATATGAGTGATCTCAACTGCTTATATATTTTGCCCCCTCCTTTTTTTTTTTTGTAGAAATATATTCGCTGCAATTTTTATTGTACCCTATAATACTATCACATTTTTCACACATTCCAGAGCTATAAAACAAGCACTTGTATACAAATACTGTAAATGGGAAGTGCATGTCTAAACATGTTATTAGGGTGTATGCTCTATTCAGAGATGGAGAAATGTCGTGAAATTGTGAAGAATCTGTGGATTCATAGCATTGGAAATTTTATTTACATTAATAGATATTTTAAACTTTAAAGGACAAGTTCACCTTCATAGACATGTGGGTTTTGTGAATGCAGCAATATTAGTAGAACGGATCAGCGAGAGTGTGAGGAAAATCGGACAATCCGTTAAAAAGTTATGAATTTTTTGAAGTTTCTGCTCAGTCACGACTGGATGACAAGAATACTATAGCTTGTGATGTCACATGAGTACAACGAAATAAAGAAAGTATAAAGAAAATTCAACATATTTTTACTTTTCTCGGGAAACAAAAGAACACTCGACTTCTCTCTTTCAGAAGGCATGGGGAATAATATTACCCTTAACATACGTCAGTAACAAGTCAGAGAAATTTGCACTTTATTTAAAAAGTAAAGTTTTGTGAAATTCTCTTTTTATTTTCCTTATATCATTGTACGCATGTGACATCATACACTGTAGTAGTCTTCTCATCCAGCATTGTTGTCTTCACTCAATCCACATGTCTTTGAAGGTGGACTTGTCCTTTAAGAAGTAAGAGCTTCATGACAAATAAGTTCCATTCTACTTTGCTATATTATAACCAAATGGACTTGTGTGGTTACGTAAAAGGCATGAGCTGTGTGGTTTCCTAAATGCCAGAACGATAACACTAATGTTAATTTTAAAGCACACTTAAATGATAGGATTTAGCATGTCAGCCTTGTGAGTAGTGATTGTCGGGTATTCAGATTGTACAATAGAATGTATTATGATATCTAGTAGCACAAAACAACCATATTTTCTCACTGTGCTATTGTTTTGAAACTACTTATCTTCATGCTACAGTGAGTGGAGGAGGGCGAGGCAGGCTATCACTGAGGTTAAACATACACAACAGCACACCCAACCTGGTGGAGATGCCTGCAGAGAACACAAGGGAAAGAGAACAGCTGTAAGTACCCATGACTAATGTTGTTTTAATAAGCAGGAGATAGTCATTGTAATGCATTGTTCTACCTGTCAGTGATTTGATAGAAGTGATCACATTACAATGTATAATAGAACCAGTTTTTATGTTCTCCCATGAGCAGAGCATCCTGGGATATTTTACCCTGGAAGAAACATCCCAGCAACAAATATTGGCATATTTGCTTGCAACAGGTATCACTACAGTCAGTGAAAACATGTTAGATTTTGAAATTGTATACTCTTTGAATACATATTTTAAGTTCAGTTGGCATGAGATTTCTGCCTTTCTTTTCACCTGATTTGACTTTGGCAGTTACAGCATGTTAAATCTCTTCACTGTGTTGTGCTGTTAGTCATGCAACGTGTGGAGTGGTTGGTGTATGAGCTGGCTAACTGTACGTAGTTGTAGATCAAGACCCACTTTTTTGTTGTTACCATTCAATTAAACAACACAGAGCATAAATTTAGCCATAAGACAGCTGTCCTCTAAGGTTGTCCAATCTCAAATGTCAGGGAGGAATCATTACTTGTACGTAAAATTCAGATAATGAGAATATGATGCTAAGATGGAAAAATATATGGAACATATTTTGGTTTGATACATTTTTTTTTTAGACCCTTGTTGTTGTCTACTGTGTGTTTAGTATTAATATTTGTAGTGCATGATGGGATAGATTGGTCATTTTCCTATCTGACTGTATGCACTCAAGAGAATTTATGACTACAGAAGTGTGTAATAGGAGTTTTTATTATGCAGGTGTGACATATCATTTTCTTAAATTTCCATCTTTTTTTTTCCTGTAGATATGAAGGATGCTAGACTGTTAATTTTCCCTAACTCTTTCCCGCTATCTCTCTCATCCATAGAAATTCTATGAGGTCACGCAGTATGGAGTCTATTGGCAAGCTCAGCATCTCACCCGATGAGGTAAGCCATTAAAGTCAGCGAACACACCCAGGCCTCATAAATCAGTTAAGAATGGCTCTGTTAACCCACTGGTGCATTTGATAGCAGTGCATCAGGTTCACATTCAAGTCCTGTATATGTGCACACTTTATACTTACAAAATTTGTTTTTGACAAATCAGTCAATTAATCAAACATACAAACCAAACGAAAGTACAGAGGTGTGATGAGAGTTGCTATTCTGTGGGTATGGCTGTACTGTCCATTGTGTGATTATGATTTGTATTGTTTAATATCTAAAAAAAGGAAACAGAAATGGAATTTGACTGTATTACCGTTTTTTTTTTGTTTTTTTTGTGCACATTGTGGTTTAATTTTTAGTTTTTGAGACTTTTGACATAGTTTTCCAGAAAAATTAGGGATGTATTTAATTTCAGTAGGCCTACTCGAATGTTTTATATTAAGTCAGGCATGTAGATATAGTTTCTGAGAATTTGTACTCAATATTATGAAGAAAGCAAAACTTAATATTTCTGATTTGTGTGTGTGTGTGTGTGTGTATGTGTGTGTGACTATTTAAAATAATTCAAGGAGGACAAACATTTCTGTCAAATTCAAAAAGATACTTTGAGAAAAATATAGGGGGTCAATTGGTAATCCTTTGGAAAAATGTTATATGTGTATTAGAAATGTTATGCACTGATATCATAACATGCTAGACAAACCTATGGACCACTTTGAAGTGATCCCCACAGATCTACCTGATGGCTTTAATAATCTAAATGTTTGAAGTTCATGGCATGTGCATACACAGTACAAAACATTGACAAAGTTGTTATTTTTGTGAGCTGCAAAAAAAAAAAAAAAAAAAAAAGGGGGGGGGGGGCAAAATGGAGTCCAGAATACTAGAATCAGAGGTCAAAGGAAAGAATATTTATACTGTAAAGTAGGTGAAATGAGGTAATGTTTCAATGTATATATTTACATGCTCATTTTGTTTTTCCCACTTCGCAAGATTACACATTCAGAATAACAAAGGAATACAAAATGAAGCCTTACAGTAAAGTACTTCAGACATTACAGCAAGGTTCTATTTCCCACATAAAAAAAACTGTTACTGAGTGCACCTGTTTTCATAGATTTTTTTTTTTGTTTTTTTTTTTTTTTAGCAAATTGGAAAATCTGCTGTAAAAAATTGTAGCACCAGAACTTTTTTCATCTATTTTAAGCTTGTGAAAGTGTTAGTAAAGAGGACTTCATGAATATAACATCTTGTCTTCACTGCAATAGTGTATTTGATGCTGCCATTGCTCTGTTTGGAGCTAGCACCCCATGAAAGATTTAAATATTCACATGTATGCATTGATACATGAAAGGGTTCCCTGTGAAGCAGAGAGTAAAAAAAAAAAAAAAAAAAAAAAAAAAAAAAAAAAAAAAAAAAAAACTTGCCTATATTGGTTCCTAGCAGTGGGAGGAATTAATCAATCATATGGCTGCAGGGAGTCTGAGGAGCCATGGAGATTTCTGCTCCTTTTGGTATAGGGTAACATATGTTTGAAGGAAAATTTACATCATTGGGCCCCATTTGCACATAAAAACTTGATCTATATAGATGGAGGCTTCTGAGAAAACCAGTAGAATTTATGCTCATATTGGTTTGGGGACAATTTTCAAGTAGTCCTTTATGCATAGAAAACCTGATTGTTACATATGTATTTTTTCTTACTCTCTAAAAAAAAACCGAGTGAAAATATTCACTCTTAAAGGAGTGAATACAAAAAAGAGTGAATTTAGAGTGAAATTAGAGTGAATTTTGAGTGAAAATGTTCTTTTTCACTCATTTTGGAGTGACCTCAGGGATCACTCCTAAATCTTCGAGTGATCCCTGAGGTCACTCCAAAATGAGTGAAAATGAACATTTTCACTCAAAATTCACTCCAATTTCACTCTAAATTCACTCTTTTTTGTATTCACTCCTTTAAGAGTGAATATTTTCACTCGATTTTTTTTTAGAGAGTAACATTATACATTTGTGCTTATATTTGGGATGTGAAACTTTGAAATTTGGGTGTCTTTTATGCCCATGGTGGTCCCTTTTTATTTTTTAGTACAGTGTAGACATGTATTTGAGCAGGTTGAAAGAGTATAAATTGAACTTATAGTTGTCTCAGATGTGTAAGAAAATTATTTCTATGGTGTGTCTATTGGGTGAGGTCTGAGGAAATACCTTTTTGAAAAAAAAGAAGAAGTTGAAATCAGTAAAATTCCAAGTGCAAAAGAAAGAAAGGAGTAATGAGAGAGCTTTATTATACTAGTGGCCCTGGCATAATTATGCCCACTGGATATGATATTGTTGACTTATTGGTAGTCGTATGATATTAGCAGTCGAGAAACTTGATTTGTTTGATTTTTATTGAGTTGATACTTTTCTTTAGTTTTATTCCATTTTTTCAAAACTATTTTCCTTGTCTGGCTAGGATATCATAGATTTATTATTTACCCACAAGTGATTACAGAGCCTCCATGTGATTGGCTTTAGCTCTCAAGCTGAGCATGCTACACAAAGTGTACATTAATTTATTGTTAAGTGCCTAAAATGTGAAGTGAAATGGTGAAGCCATGTGGTGATAAAATTCCATGTTTACCTGAATATTGATTTCAGTATGATATTCACATTGCATGTCAGGAAACCGTAATGTATGCTCCCAGCTTGTTTCCAAGAAAAATTCACTTTGTGATTGAGAGGGGTGTTGAGCATAAGTGGTAATACATGTTGTATCTCCATTGTCTGCAAATTGATCGGTGATACAGAGCATCAATTGTCTCTTTGGTGGAGTGAGTGTTTCTCCCAATATTGACACAGATTGAGCATTACTATTCCCTGGCTACAGGGGCTATGCTGTCTCGAAGATACTTCTTGTGTGTATGTGAGATGTGCAACCCTGACATTCTCTATTAAGTGGCATTTAGGCATGAAGCATAAATTTTGCTGATTAAATTCGCAAAGTCCCCAGTATCTAGGTCAAGAGGGTGTGTGTGTGCATGCATGTATGGATGCCTGTGTTTGTATGACGTGTAGGGGACAGAGAGGCATTTATGTATTAGATGCAGGTTAGGGTCAAACTGAGTATGCTGGCTGGTTAAACTGAGCCCACAAACTGTAGGAGCTTCAATGTTGTTATTACATTAAATGACATTAAGATCATCAATACCTCCGGTTCCTTGTATTTGTCTTGAGCAGGTTAATAGAACTGGGCTACCATACCTGAAGGGAAAAAACAACAAGAACAAAGAAGATTATCAAATTTTTCTTGTCAGCCTTGCATCTGAAATGTTTGGAATCTAGCTTGTTAGAGACAGGGATTCAAATTCAGGTAATGCAAATTTGCATGCATTGATTCTTGTCAGTTTCATGCCAGTAACTGTAAAATGCCCAGACGATGAGCTGCAGAGGAACACAGAACTGTAATGAGGTGTTTCCAATGAGGCCAAAGACGGATGACTAAGCAGCTTCCCCATCTCACCAGCCAGCCATTTGACTGGAGAATGGTAGTTTGATTGCCTGCCCACCTCATCATAGACTCGATCAACTTTGGGAGAGAGGAGGGGAGGGATGGGAATGGGCAAGGGCTGTGATGTGTACTAAATATTTCAGAGAGATCAGGAATGACAATCAGTATTGCTTGAATATTGCAGAGAACACTGCTCAACAGTCAGCTTTTCAGGCAACATGTACATTGCATCTTCAAGTTTTTACTGGTAATAGGGTAGTGTTGATCCACAGTCAACGTGGGATAAAATCAGCACTTGGCAATCACACTGTCAGTGATGATTTGAAATACCCTCATTTTTTGTCACATTTAATTTTATATTGGTCTCATGGAACTGGGATTTCAGTTGATGGATGGTAACATCCTAACTGAAAATGTTAGAATTTTATTCATCTGTTATCATTTATTTTCAAGTGGGTAGCATTGCTACAGGGTAGAGGCACAGTCCAAGACTGAATTGAGTAACATAATTTTCAAAATTATAAAGATTCAATTTGCCTCTTTACCAAATACTAGGCCAAGAAGGGGCAGGGTAAATGGATGTAACACATTTTATATGCCAAAGCTGTAGAGCCCTTCACCCTCATGAGAAATTCATGAACATTGATCATGCACAAGTATGGTTTACATTCTTTCAACCAAATCATTTTTGTCATTTAGATTTTGACACTTTGCCAAAGTCAGCTGCTAAGCACACAATGGACATTTTCTGTCAGTGAGTCATACATTTTGTACCAAGGTGGAAGAGTACTGATCATGTGAATTGTACAGAATTTCCAGGGCACTTGCACACTGCATTATACAAAATGTATCATATGACATTGACTCATTGATAAAGTTGATACAGTGTAGCTGTGCATTACTAAACATGTTGCATTTGGGAGAGTTATTTGAACAAAAACGGGCCTCTTGTTTGATTTGACATATATGATAATCTGGTACAACAAATAATGCTCATATGATGCTGGCAAATGCCCATCTGCTAAACTAGATCTGACAATCACAGGGCAATAACACTGAAATACATCATTGTCTTTTTTTTTTTTTGTAATTGTATTAAGTAGCGTCTGCACATGATTACCAATAAACATACCATAAACATATATCAGGCAAAGCGAGAAATTTTGAAAGCAAAAATGTCTGCTGTTTGTCACGATTTCATTGTATGTGACACAGATGGCTCTTGTAGTTTTACTTTAGAAATCTCCACCATGTTAAGTACTTAAGATGTGCACTCACTGTCCACTTGTATGGTTTTGATTGATTGTACAGGAAATGAAACCAAGCAGACCCATTCTTATATGATAAATGGTCTTGGCATCTACTATTTAACACAAGCAATGCAGGACATGGCACATGTAACATACAAGATTATCTTGCTAAGATGTACAAATATCAGTGTAGGAAAGGATGCTATATTTGGTGACTTTGCTGGATAAAATGGGGTCTCTGGTTTGTGTTTTTATCCTGGGCTGAACATGGGCAGTGGCATGGTACCGCCCGGGGCCACTAAAAATTGATTCGGACCACCAATAAAAAAATAAAAATAAAAAAAAAGTTTTCTTCTGGAGGCCAAATCGGGCAACTAAGTTTCAAAATGGATCGTTATAATTTCCTTTAATTTTGGGTTAAAACATTTCTTGTTCAGGCCACTAAGATTTAAGATTTTAGGGTCCTGAATGGGCCACCAAAGAAAAAAGATAGTGTCAAGCCCTGTGCTATAGATCTATTAACTGTATGTCATTTTCTACTGAAGTAAAACAAGCTTTGAAAATTCCAGAGAGCAGTTACATGTACTTGATTTTATGTCTCTCTTAATAAACTATGACAAAAAGAAATCATTGTCAAAGAAAGGAGCAGATAACATGTACCTTTAAGACAACATCAATGGCAGTTTCATTCATGAGGGGAAACGGACGCTAAACAGAGAAATAATGTCAGTGAACTTGGTCTTGTCTTCCCTTCTCTCTCACTGTGGGGATCATCCAGTGAGTGTAACAAGTAATTCCCCCTGCTGGATGCATTTGTCCTCTTCATCATCATGATGGGGCTGTGACTCATCCAGCCAAGGATGCTTTCTGACAGTGTTGGCTTGCTGGCACACACAGGGTGCATGGTCTTCACAGCTGCCCATGCAAACTGTTGAGGCAGTGGCTGCCATTTACTCTTTTGCATCATTTTCATCACAGTTTGAAATTTATGTATGTGCAGTCAACATTACAAAACACAAAAGATGACAGTAAGAATGTACAAAGAAAGCTATCAAAGTATACATGATGTTGGTTATTTGTTTATCTTGATGGAAACAATAGTGACAGCATTAGATGATATGCAGGACACATTTTCACATCCATATTGCCGAGTGAGCGCATGTTAGGTACACTGTAAATGCATATTGTATGTCTCAGTGTAATCTTGCATTCATGTATTTATTTCCTATTTGCCTGAAGATGCCTCATTCCAAGCTTTATGGATGAGGAGCATGTATGCAGAAAATGTCTCTCAAGCCTGTTTAAGCCTGAAATGAAATAACAACACAGTAGATTATGTATCTTTTGCATCAAATATTTACTTGTCATTAAACCAAGCAAGGATGTCTTTTAGCTTTATCTTGATGTCATGATCTTTAGTGCCATATTCTTTGTGTTATCAGTTTTGGCTGATATTGGTGTTTCATGGAAATTTGTTAGATTTCCTACTTCTTATTGAATTTACTGTCTGATATTGACACTTCCACCATATTGTTTGTTATGTTTCTTATGGTTATGAATATTTTTCTGAAAGTCAGCTTTCAAAGCCTACACCTGGTCGTCTTCATATTTTGCAGACATATGAGTTCACATCAGAAGATCTAGAGGACAGGGGAGAGATAGGGCGGGGTGCCTTTGGCTCAGTCAACAAAATGTGGCATCGACAGAGCCAGAGCATCATGGCTGTCAAGGTAAGATTTCTTTTGAACTTTAGATGGAATCTTGTCTACGTGAATCATATCACAAAATACTATAAAAGTGACTGATACACTAACTTTTCCTGCCATAGACCTTAAATTCTTCTATATTTTTGTATATTCATGAAAGAGAAATGAAATTTTCTATTGCAATATATCTATTTGTGTGTTTGTTTCATTGTTGTCATATCGGATTGCTAAAATACAGTCTAAGATGCCAAGTTTAGTCTGAGGTTGGTTTTTGTTTGGTTGTTTTGCTTCATGAGTGTTTGACAAGGAAATCTCAATGTTTTGTCACATAAAGGTACAACTGAGAGGTTAACCCTTAGCACTCTCCATCCTAATGGACTGTGTCACGGTAGATTCAACACACTTTGCCTAAGGTTGTAGTGGTCATAAACACTAGACTGTATGTTCTATGTGATATTTGTTGCCAACAGAGGATACGGTCCACCGTGGATGAAAAAGACCAAAAGCAGCTCCTCATGGATTTAGATGTTGTCAAGCGAAGTGCCAACTGCGAGTACATCATCAAATTTTTTGGAGCACTCTTCAAAGAGGTACGTGCAAAGTAACATGGTTGTTAGAATGGAGAGGGAAAGCTGTAAGCATTACAAGAACTAAGACAAGATATAGTGAACTTATGTTACATATCTGTGTACCTGAAAGCACAAGAAAGGTCTTTATGTTTCTTTCATTGGTCTAGTAATACATTAGTACTTCCTTGCCTGTCTCAATGTTGCTGATTGGTGTTGATTATGGTAAGTAATTTTCTTGGAGAGGGATACATGGTCAAGGAAAGTGAAAGTCGAGCTGTCATTTTTTTTTCCCCTCAGTGCAGATAATGGACTGTCATTGAAAATATTTTTTTTTTTCTATTGAAGGTTGACAGCCCTACATGTATTTGATACTTCCTGAAGGGGATATTTCCCTAGACTCATATGTGGATTCAAAGAATACAGGAGGATCACTGTACAACCAGAATTATTTATGTGTATGAAACTTTTTACATTTTGCAAGGAACCAAAATATTTGGAAGTAAATGCATGCAAAGGTTTTTGTCTGCACAATGTTGGAAAGCCAGGAGTATTTCTTGCAAATTTCATTGCCGCGAAAAGGCCATTGCACTCTGCATATGTTTCTGGTTTTACAGTAATGAAATATGCGGAAGCAGTTTTAGGACCATAAAACTATACATTGAAAAGTTTTGCTCAATGCTGTGTGTTGACCTTTTTAATTGCAGTTCATTTGTAATGCTGACATGGTACAGTGATATTATGAAAATGAAATTTCACAAGTTTTTTTAGTTTTTTTTTTTTGTTTTTTTTTTTAAATGAACTTCATTTCCTTGACTGAAGTTTTTCTCCATACCTTGTAAAAGAGCTAAGTCATGTGCTGTTTTGGCAACCAAGAAAGTTTTTTTTCTTGTGTGTGTGTGTGTGTGTGTGTGTGTGTGTGTGTGTGTTATGTGTTTGGATTTTCTTCATGCGAAATTGTATTTTTGTAACAATATTTGGGGGAGCACAATATGGTTTCCCCCAGATATGGGGGAATATTCAATTAACCCAAACTTTAAAAATTCTAGACTTTTGAGTAGAATATCTGATTTTCTTTAAACTTTCATTGCACTCATTCATCTTTCTACACTCAGCAAAAAAAAAAGAATAAGCATTTTTTGAGTTCATATTTTTCATAAAAGATTTTGATGAAAATCAGTATACCATATTAAAGCTGATTTAATTGGTTATCAAACTGGCGGGTCAATATAAAGGGAAACTTTACGCATGGGTGAACACTTTCATTTTTGTCCTCCAAAACACAAAGTGAAAATTGCAAGAATTGACATGTTTTTCATTTGGAAATGCCCTTTAAGACAGCAATGATAACAAATGACCAGTTTGACACAATGAAAAACATAAATGAAATAGCAAAAATATTTTTTCAATCTCTTTATTTCTGTATAACCTCAAATAAAAGCAAAATTAGAAACTAAAGGGGGAAAAAGAATTTTCTGTCAACTCATACATCAAATGACATAGGGAGTAAGGGCACAAAGATGATTAAATTATTAAACAGAATATCTTTATTCTTTTAATTTAGTTATTTAATTCATAAGACAAATTCAAGGGTCAAATATTTACAATATTTTGATATGAGAAATCAATTCAATTTCCTATCATTTTTTATATATCTTCTCTCATTTTTTTTTTAAATCTGGATTTGACAGAAGATTCTTCATTTTCCTCCATTTTCTTTTTAGCCTTGATTGAGCTTTTAGGCTTCAAAGATGCTATAGAGGTCATAGCTTTATTTTTGCAGATTAATTAAATGTCTTTTATTATTAGATTTGTCTGATTTCTCTTATTGTTACATGGAAAAGCACTTATGCAGAGCATGCATGAATTACAACTTGCTAATTCTTGCAATTTTAACCTTTGTGCCTTTGAAAAGAAAAACGAAGGTGTTCACTCATACTCAAAGTTTACCTTTTTATTGACCTACATGTACCAGGTTGATAGCCAATTAGATTAACTTTCATATGGTGTATAATACTTTAACTTTTAGACAAATATTCTATGAGAAATATAAACTTTAAAAAGTGTGTACTTTCTTTCTTCTTTCTTTCTTTCTTTTTTTTTTTTTTTTTTTTTTTTTTGCTGAGTGTACATTCAGTGTAGTGCTCATATAGTTTCAAGTTTGATGGAACTTCTCCTTTCATCCAGGAACAAAGTATTGTTGTTTAAACCTTTCTTCAAGGGAAACCTGTCAAACTAATCATCTTCAGTTTTGGAGATGTGGCAAGGTATACATGTATATGTCAAGTGTATTAATTAAAAAATATATATTTATTAAAGTTAAGGGCTAATAGTATTTCTTGGTGTTGGGATGGGGGTAGGTAGAGTTTGACTATTCCTGGTGCCTACATATTAAAACCCCCTCTTTCTCTCTCTCTCTCTCTCCCCCCCCCCCCCCCCATGTATTGACGTCTATGCACCCACTCTTACAGGGGACTATAACAGCTCTTTGAATTCTGTTTCGTTTTGTTTTGTTTTTCTGTGAACATGCAGGGAGACTGTTGGATCTGTATGGAGCTCATGGATACCTCACTAGACAAATTCTATCGCTTTGTCACGGAAGTCCAAAACAGTCGGATACCTGAACACATCTTAGGAAAAATTGCCTTTGCAGTGAGTGAAGCACCATCCATTTGCTGATGCTGGAATCTATGATGTTTACTTCTAGAAAGCATGTGTTGCAATGAAACTTCCGTTACCTTGTATTGTAAAGTTGTTATACATTTTATGGTTAATACATGAAAATGTTATATAAGTTTTGAATGAGAATGATACCAAATTCAAATCAGTCCTCGCAGGGTCCAGTGAGTCATTTTTATATACCCCCGCCACACATAGTGTGAAGGGGGTATATAGGAATCACCATGATGTTGGTCGGGCGGGCGGTCGGGCGGGCGGTCGGTCGGTCGGTTGGTCTGTTGCAAAATCTCGTGTCGCGAACTCCTACAGTCTTGAAGCAATTTAAATGAAACTTAGGGTAAATGATGATATTGAGGTATAGATGTGCAAGACATGTTTTTTGTGTTTGTCAGACAATGCGTTGCCATGGTAACCATAATTTTACCAAAACCTTGCGGATTGAATAACTTCCATAGTATTTAAGCAATCAATTTCAAAATTGGTATCTATGATGATCAATAGGTGTAGTTATGCAAGACACTCTTTGTGTTTGTACTTGACAAAGCGTTGCCATGGTAACCACATGTTTTCTTCGAAATCTTGTGGAGTGAACAAGTTCCACAGTTTTGAAGCAATTGAAATCAAATTTGGTAGGCATTATGGCCTTGAGGCATAGATGTGGAACACATAATTTTTGTGTTTGTCAGACAAAGTGTTGCCATGGTAACCATAATTTTACCAAAACCTTGTGGATTGAATAACTTCCACATCATTCAAGCAATTAAGGTCAAATTTAGTATGTATGATGATCGGGAGGTGTAGTTATGCAAGACACCAATGTGTTAATATAAGAAAAATGTATTGCCCTGGTAACCACTCATTTTTGTATCAAATTGAACCATTTAATCTATGAAGGTGAAATTTGGTGTGTATGATGCTCTTTAAGTGTAGTTTTGCAAAATTCCTTTGTATCGGACAATGCATTGCCATGGTAACCGCATTTTTTTTTTAATCCTGTGGAGTGAACTTCTTCCACAGTTTTCAAGCAATTGAAACCAAATTTGGTAGGCATTATGGCCCTGAGGTACAGATATGAAACACATAATTTTTGTGTTTGTCACACAAACCATTGCCATGGTAACCACAATATTACCAAAACCTTGCAGATTGAATAACTTTTCCATCATTCAAGCAATTAAAGTCAAATTTAATATGTATCATGATCTAGAAATGTAGTTTTGCAAGACACCAATGTGTTAGTATAAGGAAAATGTGTTGCCATGGTAACCACTCATTTTTGTATCAAAATAAACCATTCAAGCTATGTAGGTCAAATTTGGTGTGTATGATGGTCTTTAAGTGTAGTTATGCAAAAAATCCCTTGTGTTTGTATCAGACAATGCATTGCCATGGTAACCACACTTTTTACCCAAACCTTGTGGAACCAACTGTTACCATAGCACTCAAGCAACTGTGGTCACATTTTGTTTGTATGATTGCCCTCATGACATCACATACTATAAAGCAACACTATGGGCGGGGGTATTAATCACCTTCAGTGATGATTCTAGTTTCTTTTTAAATTCTGGTGAGGCATTGAAACTACATCATACAAGCACTTTCCATGAAGACCAGGTATGCAAAACTACTGTTTTGGTCCTCAGTGTGTCTGCTGTGGCATTAAGATACTATGTATTTCAAATGTTGAATCTGATGAGACCTATGGGAGCAAGTATATCATCTTTCTTTATTTAACCAAGAAAGTTCACTCTGTTTTTGATATGTTTTGTGATTAAAAGGTACAAAAAGTAGAATTCTGTCCTGATGGATGTGGACACAGCTGAATGATATCATTGCTGATTTATCAAAACTTCATCTCATATTCTCTCAATAATGATTTTTTTTTTCAAATTTCTGTAGTCAGTACAAAAAGGGTACTTTGTTAAGCATATCCATCATACTGTTTATCTTGAATGCAGTGACATGTTTCTCGTTCTTTCTACATCTCCGTCTGAGAATTTAACAGAAATGTGGTGATAACCACTACATGCGTTTGTTAGATATTGAAACTTGTTTTCATCCTGCTCATTTTGAAGTCATGGCAATATTTCATGTTTGTTCTTTCTGCAGACAGTAAAAGCTCTCAATTACCTCAAAGAAACACTAAAGATTATCCACAGAGGTAAGACTAAAGCTGTGGTGAGATTGCTTGTCCTAACTCTTGAAAGGGTGGAGGGAACAATTTTGAGAAGGATTAGTCTGAGTGTTGGCAGACAGGATGCATCCTCTGCCATTTGCCTTACAATATCATAGTGTTTAAAATGTGCCTTTGAAAGAGTAAGTGCAGACCAAAAAAAAAAGAATGAAAATGAAAGTGCAAACAAGCATTCATAACTCATATATCCTTTTAGTTATTGTATGGGTTGATTTTTTTAATTTGAAACTCCCTGACTTTGCCAGGAAGAATTTCCCACGCTGGTCATTGTCCCCCCCCCCCCCCCCTTTTTTTTTTGTGAGGGGAGGGTTCTTTTAATGCAGTTTGAATATCTTTCAGTAAGTGTAATCTCTGGCCTAGGAATTCTCATTTGTTACAGAAGTTGGTAAAAAGGTAATGATGTGTCTGACACAAGAAGAGTTGACAAGCTCTAGTATTTAGATTAGTGACATTTAGAAACAAAAATTCTTGCTACCTATGCAGTACATGTGTAGTATTCCTCCTGTTCCATTCTATCATCTATACCATAACACTTTGAAGTGAATGCACTTTTTTTAGCAGTCATAGGACTCATAATTGTTTGCTTAAAGTGACATGAACATTTCAAACTTTCTGGGAAAGTCCAAAGAAGATGAAAGCAAATTTGGATCTTTATGTATTGAAACTATGCATCTCAGATCAGAGAAGACCTCTATGACAATGCTACATACGTTTAAAGGAATTTTTAAGAAACCTTTCTAGATGTGAAGAATCGTCAATGATGTATTTTTACTGTTCTGAGCAAAATGATTTCTGTGACATGTCTTTTTCTTCTTTACTTACCCCCACATATTAGATGTAAAGCCATCAAATATATTACTGGATGGAAAGGGCAACATAAAGCTATGTGACTTTGGGATCAGTGGTCAGCTGGTGGACTCAATAGCAAGGACAATGGATGCAGGATGCAAACCGTACATGGCAGTAAGTATTCAATGGTCACTCAGTGTGCTGTTCTCAAATCTTACCTTGATTCTAAGACTCTGGCCAGGGCGGGAGGAGCACTGTTTGTTTGTTGTTTTTTGTTTGTTTCTGTTTGTTTGTTTATTTGTTTTTTTTCTACACAGGCAGAGACACATGCCATGAAGAATAGAATAGGGCCATTATTTGTTTGTGTAATTCATATTGAATAGCCAGAGCATATTTTACCCTTCCCCTGTTTAGTCTTGACACAGATTGGAGACTCTGTCTTTGAGGTCATCAGTAATACGTTAGAAAAAAGAAAATGAAGTGGTGACATTATGCCATAAAATGAATCCTTATGTGCATAGAAATTTTTTGGAGAACGCTGACCTCCACCAATGCAACCTTTTTTCTGCCATTTCAGCCATGAATCGGCCACTCTGTCAAAAGATTCAAATTTTAAAAGTTCCTGTGTCTACATTGCTGGATGAAAAGACTACAACAGTGACTGATGTCACTGCAGAACAACAATATAAAGAAAATATATAGAGAATTCAACATATTTTCATTTTTCTAGCATAAAGAAAGAGCGCTTAACTTATCTCTTTCAGAGAGCAGGGGGATATTTCCTTAGTATTTGTCAGTAAGAAGTTGAAGAAATGTGCACTTTCCATAAAAAATTAAATTTCATGGGAATCTCTTAGAATGTTTTTTTTAAATATTATAATATAGTTTTCCTGCAGTGACATCTCAAACTGTATTAACTAATTTTGTCACAACTTCACTGGTGTGTTATACTTTTACATTGTATTACTGCATTCACTCAATCCATATACGAATTTGGGTATCTTTCCCCTTTTACGTCAGTAAAAGCAGTCAATCACATTTTACTCAACATACTCTGCATCAATTTCCAGTGTCACACCAGTTAGGTAACTGACTTCTGCTCTAGCATTGTATGCTCCAGTCTTTGTGTGCATTCAGTCTGTGCTAGTACATACAAAAATTTAATATGGCTTTTTAATGTGTGATGTGATGTAATCAACTTACATAATGTGCTGGTATCAAGCATGATTAGAAGGCAGCCATATGTGGAATACAGTGCTGACCTCAGCTTCCCTGATGACTTGTATGTCAGATTTTTCCCCCTAAAATTAACTGTTTGCCACTGTGCCATTGAATTGGTTGTTGACATGTTATGAAAAGAAAAACTGCCATTCATGTGATTGTGTATATCAAACCAGTATCTTGTATATATGGTAGAATAACAAGAAGTAATGACAACTTTCAATAAGTTTAAATATTACACATGAGCATGCTGTTCTTTAAGGAAACTGTGGGTGCATTCGAGAGCTCAAATGCTCCCAAAGTGTACCATACTGTACCATACAGTTAAAAAAATTGGAACACTTCCCAGTTGTGCTCCAAAAGCGTAATGCACTGTCCTGTACCATGCCAGAGAGCATTTGAACGCAAAGTGGTTTAAAGTGTACTGAACCAGAAGTTGGCATGAGAAGAATTCACATGACACGCACATCATCATAATGCACCAAATTGATTAGTTTTGTACGGGTCACCTGTATGTGTCGAAAGTGTGCAAGGTGCATGACCCTGTTGCTAGAAAACATTTGACCCCTCTGACTCAAGTCCCAAAGTAACTTGTGAGGTACGCTTTCTCCACAGTGATCTCAAATGTTCCTGATTTGGCAAGGTTGCTATGGTATGCTTCGGTTTGATTTGATTTTAACCTGTTGTGGAGGAGTCGGGAGTATACTCGGGCAGGTGTCTATGGGAAATGCGTGTTGTAGCAGAATCAGTTCATCCTAAACGGGTTAAGCTTGAACACGGCCTACAATATCAACTGCTTCCTTCAGATCAAATCTTGTTCATCATTTCCATGTGAGCTGCTTTACAACCAGAATGTTATATGTTTATGAAAATTTCTGTTTCGTGTTTGCAGCCTGAGAGGATAGACCCTTTCCAGTCAAGACCAGGCTATGACATCAGGTCTGATGTCTGGAGCCTTGGAATCACCATGGTAAGCATACCAACAGGTTCCATCAGACTTGCTTCATCCTGTGTTGTTATACCTAAAACTGCTTTTCTAATGTAGGTACATATTCATTTAAACTACTGATATTTGCAAGACAAGAAAAAATTATCTAGGCCCCGTTTTATCAAAAGATAAAATTAACTTTAAGTCAAGAGAATCTATGATTAACTTCCAAATCCAAAAGTCCGTTTTTATCAAGAGACCCAGAGTTGAAATCCACTTTAACTTCCTTCCAAATCCTTCCAGTTGGTAAATTTATAGTTGATAAAATATTAACTTTAAGTAGAGACAGTCTAGGTAGACTCAATTGTAAGGCAATTTACAGAAGAAAGACGACTGTCACACTTTCCTAGTCTAGCTGGGGTCTTGTCACAAATGTTTGTCTGTCAACTGCTCACTTTCTCTAACATTTAGTTACATTTCTTTCATCTAGTTATGGTCTTTTCCTTGCATGAAATTCACGATCGGCATGCATTGCTTACGCGACTGCTGCACGCAAACACCTAACGTTAGACATCAGTCTCAATCCTACCCTGCGCGCCCGGGGCCTCGGCCCACCCATCAAGCCACCGCCAGCAAGGGCAAGTAACCGAACGCTGGAACTACGTCTGTGTGTGATGCATATCTTGCCAAAGAATATGCGAGGAAACCCGCGATTTCTGACGTGCATAGGCCTACGTAGAGCTAGTTCATTAGATACTAATTAATAGTTTAGAAGGCCTATACAGAAAATAAAGAGTTTAATCCTATAGCACCGAGTACGACAGTAAGATCTATCTAACCAGTTAGGCCTAAGTAACGTTACAGCGGGTTGTTTGTACTTACCGTAACACTGCAGACTATGCGAGAGCATCTACTAGGTCTAGAATTTCGACATGTAGACTCTCGATCTATTCTTTACAAAGCTGATCTGCGAAGTAGATTACTCACCACACTCTCACAAGTTTCCATAATCCTACATGTAACACACAAGACTTGAAACAATGCATGCATTGGACAGTCCCACTGCAGAAATCCTCTGTATCAGTTATTTATCCATGTCAATGAAAACTAACGTTATGTTATCTAAGATCCTCGTACTGTAGTGTGCATCAAAGAGTATAGAAGCTAGCGCTTCTATACTCTTCGGTGTGCATGATCTTCACGGTACGCGCGTACACAGAGTTTCGTTGAGCTCGAGATGTGCTAAATCTATCGACCTTTTTTCGTCAATACAACACAAAACGGTGTATTTTGAGGTTCTGTTGCAAACATAGGGCCTACTTCTAATTCAGCGGCTGTAGCGCTAATTATACTATGGCGCACTAGCAGACTACGCTTCCGTGGCTGTGGTAAACAATCATACATTCGTGTTTTTGTTGTTTGTTTTGCTTTATGTATTGTATTGTTTTTAAGCAGACAGTACCGGAAACCAGCCTCGTCCTGTGTTTTTCGTTTGATTAAATCAATAATTAAGTTATGGTAATCAGCTATAACTTTAATCGACTATTAAGTCTCTTCGTAAAACGGAAACTTAAAGTTGATTTAAAGTTATAGCTGACTTTAAGTTGGTTAAAGTTAGAGTTGATTTCATAATCAACTCTTAACTTTATTTTGATAAAACGGGGCCCAGAGTGCCAGAAGTGTCATGATAGCCTGATTCAGTTTTGAATAGGACAAGTCAAGTACTGTCCCAGTGATCTGTTTTACACTGTACAGCCAATGATAGCTCCATCATCACATGGGTATTCTGTGGATGTATGTAATGTAGACATGAGTGGAACCAGGAACAGTGTGCGTAGAATAAATGGCTGTAATAGTATGCCATAGAATCAGAATGTGATGGTATGAGTATCATTGGACTATTTCATGAGAAAATATATATCTTTGGTTTTAAGATAGACCTGAATTTGTGTAATACTTTTTATTGGAGGCATTTGACATAGGGAACTTTCATATTATGGTGCTGTCCAAGTTCATGTGCTATTACGTAGGTCAAAGGTCATCAGAGGAAACACGATAAAATTTGTGCACAAGATTCTCCTGTTTTGTTTTGTTTTTGTCCATGATTTTCTAATGCAATCATCAATCACCAATTAAAGGGAAATTTACCCCATATACATTATATGAATCCAGAGACTGACACAAAATAGAACACATCAGTGAAGTTTTGAGTATTATCAGATTTTCTGCTCCAAAGGTTTGGATTTATAAAGTTTTTGATAATTCCATGTGCCATCATTGAATTAGCCAAATTATTGTTAATTTTAACATATATCCCAAATGTAGGGTAAAAGTGATACAGTTATATGGTTATGAATTTTGTGTGAACGGATAATGGTTACTTGAGTCGTGTTTATGTCTTTGCAATTTTTGGCATGCACAAGTTTGAATTAGGCCAAGTTGTTATTGATTCAGGGTTCCCACAGTCATGGAAAATCCTGGAAAATCCTGGAAAAATTTGTGAAAAGTCATGGAAAAGTCATGGAATTGCATTTACCTCTTGGCTATGGCAGCTTTCCAGTTTGTCGTGTCTCGCAACTCTCATACTCTGTGATCATACTCTGCTATTATAATTGGTGTTCATGATTTCCATTTTTCCCAGTTTTTTGACATCCCAAATTCTACATAACTCCCGGGACATATACTAATGATAATAGATGTACCTTATGTCATGAGTAAGATAGTGGGTGGAACGGATGGCTGTGAGGGGAGGTGGAGGCTATCATAATGTGTCTGATTTTGGAAACCATGCCAGAAAAGAAGTCATGGAAAGCAGCAATTTAGTCATGGAAAAGTCATGGAATTCTGTTTTCAAATTTCTGTGGGAACCCTGTGATTTAAGCATGTACTAACTAATATTTAGGGTATGGGCAAAATAGTTAATCTGAAGATATATAAGAAAAACATAATGGCCCGAATTCACGAAGGTGGTACAAATGAAACCATGGACAAAAACCATGGAGCACCAAGTGTCTCATGGAATATTTCGTTACGAAATCAGTCATTTCGTCGATGAAATGATTATTTTGTAACGAAATGACAACATTTTGTAACTAAATGAACATTTCGTGCACAAAATGATAATTTCGTTAACGAAACGGTCCGGTCCGTGCGACACTTGGCGCTCCATGGTTTTTGTCCTTGGTTTAAACCATGGTTTCATTTGTACCACCTTCGTGAATTCGGGCCAATGGTTTCATTTTTGCCACCTACATTGTTCTCTCCTACTTACACTAGGATGTATCATTAACATACTTTGTACCTGTTGTTATGTCTCTTCATTTCTTCCCCAGTATGAAGTGGCCACGGGGGAGTTTCCCTACCCAAAGTGGAACAGTGTCTTTGAGCAGCTCTCTCAGGTGGTGAAGGGTGACCCACCCCGTCTCAAGAGCAATGGCAGACTTACATTCTCGGAAGATTTTGTCCACTTTGTGAACAAGTGGTAAGAGACGGCCCAGTCCATCTTGAACCTCTAGTATAACATCAACAAAGGAAGAAAAAACCCAGAACATGATATTTCTTGCATTTATATGAAGTGACAAATTGTAGCTTTGAAGAATAAGTAGGTGTATGATGGCCTTTGTGCATTGTAAAGGTGGTATATCGCTTTTGCAAATGTTACAAAATTTTGCATGAAGAATAGTGTCTCCGAACAGGGTGTATGAAATCTTACACTACTACACGTCAGAGTTTTAAAATGGAAATGAAAAATTAACCCCATGACACTCTGAATATGCTCACATTTTCACCTTTTCTACTGTGAATAATTGTTCAATTTTTTTTATTTTATTTTTTTTTTTGGGGGGGGGAGGGGTCAAAGGTCAAATGGTCAGTTACTGTAAAAGTGGAAATTTTTGCAGTATTGAAGTTTTCCCCCATTTCGCGCATTCAGAAACTAGTGCAAAAATAGAAGCACGCAAATATTTTTGCTTGCCATATGTTCCAGTAGTTGATGTCTTGATTCCGCAGAATTAAAAACGTGCGAAACTCTTCTTACCCGGCCAAGGGCAAAAAATTAGTCATGCGAAAATGTCCACTTTTACAGTAACTTAACCTGATAAGCACTGTACACATCGTCGCTGGGGTGACAAGACCTTGTATCTGCAATTTTGGTGAAAATGACTTTTTTGAATTAATGGTCAAATAATGGGTTAAGTGATGTCCTGTCCAAATCCCAACTGTCTTACTCCAAAAATGAAGCCACCATGGCATGTCAAAGGAAAGGCTATCCCATTGACCACAGTGCTTTGGCCGCCATGTTTTTTGGCTCTCCTGAACATTTGACGTTTTATAGATACGAGGTCTTGTCGCCCAAGCGACGACATAGTACTAGTATTGTGGTGTACTCTCAAGGTACATTACCTAAAGATGCCAGTCAAATTCGAATAAGAGTGAATTCTGACAAGGTCAAACTGTCAAACTAGTAGTATTCCTGGTTCAAGCGCCACATATTGTGTGTGCTCAATAAATTTCTACAGCTTTGAGCTATGACCACAAATCTCACACCACAGGCACATTACCTAATGATGACAGTCAAGTTCTTATGTTGGTTAGGTCGGACAAGGTCAAAGGTCAAAAGGTCAATGAATTTACATTGAAAAACACTGTAATCTCAAATTGCAATATGCGGGTGAGACATCACTTGTTGTTCGCCTGGTTTTGTCTGAACAGTTCACCCTGTAAGGATTCACTTGGAATCTGGTTTTGACAAAACAATTCTTGCTAATGCACAACAGGTGTTTTGAGTGTCTGTGTTTGTGTGTATAATGTGTGATACAATATCATGCCAATTGTAAGCTTTCATCCTGTCTTCGTGATTTGTTTTTTTTCCAGTCTGACCAAGGATGAGAAATACAGGCCAAAGTACCGAAATCTAATGGTGAGTTTACATTTTGCATTCTTGTGATTGTAAACTTTTTGTGAAAAAAGTTAGGATACTTTTAGGTTTGTATTGTAGTGCCACTGTTTCTTTTTCATTGCATAAGCCATTATATCTTTACAGAAGTTAACAGTTAAGTTGACATTTTAGATTTTGAGTAATAGTTCTGTTTTACCTGTATACATCCATGTGTGATGTTGTGGCATAAAATGTTGGCATGACTAACTGATCAGGGTTAGAATGCTGGACTTTATTTTTTCTTTTTAACAATATCATTTATTAATTGATAGGATTGTCACCATTACTTCTGTGATGCAGTCTAAATATTTATTCCATTCTGTTATGCTCTCATTCTCTGCAGGAATACCAATTCATCAAGGATTATGAAAATGCAAACATCGATGTTGCATCATATGTTGGTGAAGTTATGCTGGAAATGAATGGACACAGTTGAGAAAGATTCTCTGATCTGCCATTAATCAGACTCTCATTCTCTTGTCTTACTGGAACCAAAAACCAAATGAGAACCAGAGAATTTGTGATGATATCAAAGAAGAGTGAAAGTGAACAGGTCTGGATTGGATCTGGCCTTCGAACAGTAGAATTCCCCGCCTGTGATTTTGTTACATCCATTTTCTTTCTTCATTTCTTCATATTTTCTTGCAATACAGTGATACTGGCCTTTGAATGGCTGATTCTACACTTACAGATAATGTACCTGATAGTGCTGTTATGTATTTTGTTTGATGAGGGTTGAGTGTGAAGTCTGACAGAGATTTGCCACCGCTATGTACAGAATGCTTACAAGCAGGGATGGATGCACAGTAATTCTCCTATGCGCAAATCTCACATGTGTCATTGGAGAATCCATATGAAATATTGTGATCTGTACAAATCCTTCTTGATGGAGTCAATCATGTCTGGACAAGATTTTTATCTGCAAAACAACGTAGTTGTGCACGTTATCAAAAATTAGGATTCTTGGCTTCTGATATTCAGAAAGAGCAAAGATTTACAACAGACATGTGGTCTTTTCTTTTCTTATCCTGTCAGTCATTTTTAGAAATTGTAGATGCACTGGTTATCTGTCCTGTTCAGTTGGTTTGATCTACCCTCTGTATGTGACAGTTTAATAATGAGCTTTATTACACAAACTGTGTACATACGGAGCCGAGTTGATGTAATGCTGCACATGATGAAACAGGACTTTGGCACAGTCTGCTGTTTGCCAACCTGGAGAGATAAATATCTAGGGTGCCTCTTCACTTTACGCACCCCCCCCCCAATACCAGACATAGGTGTATGTGTGGGTAATTCATGACATTTTTGTAATACATCACGTGGTATACAGTTAGTATTAGTCAGCCATCATGTATGATATTTGTGGTCTTCATACTTGATAAATTGCATGTGAACACCGAAACACCTATTAACAAAGCTACTTTTGTCTGACCTGATGTTTAGTAAAAAAATTGTTTTGTTGCGGGCTTGTTGGCAAACATTTACTACAATCTATTTTACTGAAAGAATGATTTTTCAGAGAGATCTTCCATTTAGTGTACACAATGAAGTCAAGTATTTGATCATTTTGCTGCAAACATGTGTAGTCAAAGTAGGAGAGCCAACCAAAGCTCTACAGTTTGCGACTGAGGGCACTGAATTTCTGACAACAAATCATAATGCACCAAGGATTTAAACAGGTTTGAGGTGGTGTTGTTCTCCTTTTCACTTTTGAAATTGTCAGTACAAATTTTAGGTAAAGTATGCAAATATTGATGTTTGTATGTATGCACTTACATGTATAAAGTTGTATATGTATAATTTAAGCATACATGCGCATACTAACATAAACATTTATTGCAGACAGAGGTGTGGAATTCTGTAGTGTCAAAAAGTAAGGTATCCCTTGTGATTTCATGTGATACTGATGCCATTACATTGACTTGCCAAATAGTGCTGTAAGTGAACTCAAAGCCTGGAACCCTGACTTGATAGTAACCAGATTTTGAATTCTTGAAAGTATGAAGGGAGGGATAGGGTTAAATGTAACCTGTGTGTGAATTTTGACAATTTGGATTTGTTTTCTGTTGCAGTGAATATGGTCCCCCTTCCCCTGTTCCAAAAATATTGAGTGAATCTTTTAAGACAGCAAGTACTCTTTATGCCATTAATCGCAAGGTTTAGTATTAGTGTTCTCTGTGTAATTTGTGCCACTGGTGTAACAGCACTTTGCCCCTCTCTGCAGGCTTTTATATACAGTCAAACCTGCCTATAGCGGCCATCCAAGGGAGATGAAAAAAGTAGCCGTTATAGACAGAGTTGTTAACATGCTTTTTCTCTCGGAGGGAAGTGTTTTTAGTGGTCGTATACGGCAGGTGGTCATTACAGACAGGTTGTTGCTAAGACAGGTTTGACTGTATTATCATTTCATATTATGCCAGCCTTGCAGTGGCTATGTACCCCAAGTACCTTTATTCCTACATTAGGGTATGAGTTGACCACTGATATATGTCTCTTTTGAAGCCTGTGATGCTGCCAACTTTTGGTTATATAAACGAAATCAACAAACATGCAGGCAAATTGTTTCAAAACAGTACTATATTTCCACAGCCACATCATTCTACAGGATATGGCAAGTAAAGAATTCTCAGATAATACCATAGAATTTCCACCCTGCAACTTTGTGATGTAATGTGAAGTTGAAAATCAGGTGACGGAGGATTACCTCTGCAATCATTAAATAACTATTTAGGCATGTTGTAATTCTTTGATCCCATATTGCGGCACTTGTGTGTATTATTTGTTTCCGCATCTTTTTATCTTTTCTTAAAATCAGTTTAAGTAAACCTTCTTTTTTTATGCCTCTGCCACAAAGTGTCGCTGGAGGCATTATTTTTTTTATCATTATTATCTTTTTACAGTGAGCTCACAAAAATCTTGCTTTCACTCCAGTTGGAATAATTCGTAAATATTTTCATTCAAGGAGTGTTTTGCTTTGATATTGGATCATATATTTTGCTAGTAAAGGTTAACTACTAGATTCCAAAAGAAATCATGCTTACCTGACTGACAAATGTTTGTACACAACAATCCCCACTACAGAAACTGTGTGTAGCCTGATGTGTTAAATGAAGAAGAAGAAAAGGGCTTGTGTATATCAGTAGAGGCTGATCATTTGCAAAATAATGAATGTGTCTTTTTGCAAACCAATGCCCCTTTTGATTTGTTGAAATTCCTGTGTTTTTGCCTTCTTGTATTTGCAATCATGGAGGCATATGCTCAGCTCTCATTCTATTAAGAGCATTTTGACCAGAAAGAAAGAGTGGAAGTTTCTAGTGCTGTGTTGCAAGGGTAAGGGAGTATGCTTGATTGTAGGATTCACACATTCTCTGTGTAATGTTTTAGCATCTGACCTAGTGAGCAAGTATTTATTGATTTTAGTTGGGTTTATAAGAACAAAGAACAGAAGTACATACACTTACATACAATGCACATATCGTCGCTGGGGCGACAAGACCTCGTATCTCAAAAATGTCAAATGTTCAGGAGAGCCAAAAAACATGGCGGCCAAAGCACTATACTGAATGGGATAGCCGTTCCTTTGACATGCCGTGGTGGCTTCATTTTTGGGGTAAGACAGCTGGGATTTGGACAGGACATCACTTAACCGATTATTTGACCACTAATGCAAAAAAGTCATTTTCACCAAAATTTGAGATACAAGGTCTTGTCACCCCAGCGACGATAGGTTACTCTGTGTGTCCACCTGGCATTGGAAAAAAGAATAAGTGGCTGCAATCCTGTCAAGAAGCATCAATTTGAATATAAGGCAACTGACCCATTTCATATGAAAGGCATTTCACTACAGGTAGGCTGTAAGTATATTGTGATTAAAATGTAGTGATGAAATGGCATAGTTTTCCTCCATGTCCTATGATAAGACATGACAAGACCCATATGTAGGGGAGAATAACACCTTCTGTATAAGCTGCTATTTTCGCGAGGGTTTAATTTTTGTGAATTTTGCGAATCACAGTTGGATCGCGAATTTAACATCATGCTTTGTTAATAGTGCATTAAGGTAAGCATCGGGGTCAAATCGCGAAAACATCTTGTGAAAATGTCTATGACCTCGTCATTTGTGAAAATTTCTGTACGTGAAAAATAACAGCGTATACAGTATTCAGTTTTCTCACTTTTAATTGCAAGAATTGTGTCTCATGACATTTGACTAAAACTCTGCCAATGTCGCTCAATTCGAAAATCAAGATCTTTGGTTGGTTTCCCTGAGAAAAGGAGGAAAATGGATAATGTGTGAGTGAATAAAAATGGAAGATTATTTTGTTGAATCCTCAAAGATCAACCGTCACATGTGGCATAATGTAAGCTGTGGTCCATGGCAATAGGTTTTTAGGTGGTTTGATGAACCTGAAAAAGTACCGTTTCTTGTTCAGGGGTATGTTGATATGTATGCCATGTGTATTTGGTTTGGCTGGACCAGTTCCTAGTTGTAGTGTGTGCCTATTACTATATTTGAAATCACTAGTCAAGCGGCATGAAATGTCTATGATTTTAGTGGGGGGGGGGGGGGGTGGAAGAAGGGGAGTTGCTACTTGGTAGAAGGACATTGATTGTGATGGGTTGGTTGATCATGGAAGTGAATACGATGTTTGATGTTCTATATTCGTAATCTTTCAGACTAGGAATAAGATATACTGTAAGTTTCATAGTATTGCTATTACCATTTGAATGCTCTGTTGCAAGGGCATAGTCAAGAACTAGTGAGCGTAACAGGAGGTTTTGAATATGGGAGGTATAAACAACATCTTATGATCACTGTCTTTATGTTGTTAGACTCTTTTGTACACACATGCTATGAATGAATGATATCATGCAGTTTACATTTCATTTCATATGTCGTATATGTAAATGTGTATTTCATGAGATGGGGTGGTATATTCATTATCTATCCTCTTCTCAAACTACTCCTGGCTATGCCCTTGCTTTATGTACAGTCATCTCAAAGACAGAATATTGAAATACTAGAAAGAAGAGAACTCTATCTTTATAAATCTCACACATCGAAACAGTATTCTTTAAGGGTTTCTCATTCCCTATTCACAAAAGTGGTTTAAAGTCAGTATAGGGTCAGTGCACATGTGTCGTGAGTGTGCATTGTAATTTGAATATTGAAGAGGATGTAATTAATGACTGACTTTGAAATTTAGTAGTTTACTTAGGAAGAGGACAGAGTAGAGGTGTCAGTTTTAAGTGTGTCTGTTGTTTGTGCAAGTGAAGATGGCTAGATTTGACCTGAATAGTACAAAAGCTTGGAGTTTAAACCACTCTTGAGAATATGAGACTAAATGTGAAATATATTTGAATCATGTATAGTGTTTGCATTGAATTGAAACAAAAAATAAGTGAGCTGAGGTGTCTCATTTCTTTGTGTCTGAAAAACAAGAAGATAATAGAGAGATGTATGTATTTATATTTGAAATATGTTTAAAGATTGTATTTGTCTCGTCCAATGAATTTAAAAAGCATCTTTGATCAAAGATTTAAAAGACAAAAAAAATACAGTGAACTTTGTTGTATATGTTTATTATTACATGAAAAGTTATGCGTGTATTAAATATTTCTGTTATTGAACAAAAGGGAGTGACTGAATTCTTTGTCGTCTTTTATCTCTATTTTGATTCCTTAAAGATTAGGATGATTTAACATACAGTCCCTGGTAAGCCTGTATAATTAAACTGGTGAGAAAGGTTCTCGCCATTCTGCAGTGCCATTATTAAATGTTTTAGTGGCTTGGGTTAAACCTGTGATATTTTGATATTCCATCTCTTGGTGGTTTGATCCCATACACTCAGAACTAATGTGTGGTGGAGCCAAATGAGTGTGACATTCTCTTGTATAGGGCAGAGAAGTGTTGCGTCTTTGGGTTGTGTGTGCGTGTGTGTGTGTATATACATTCACTTTCTCTTTCATCACAGATTTTTTTTTTTTCAGTTGTGGGTATCTCTTTATTCTAGAACTTAAATTCATTAAAAGCTCCATTTGCACGGGCACACCTTGTATATAGATGGGTATATTTACTGCTCACAAGTTTGTGGGGGGGGGGGGGAACAAAGCTGATTCTTGGGTTTTAGATCAGATTGTGTTGTTCAGTGATACAATATAATAAGGGCACAACTTCTCAATAATGAAGTGTATGTTTCTGGTACAATTTTATAAAGCTTAGCAAGTGGATGTAGCATGACAGAATGATTACGTGATGGTAAGAAAAAAAAATCATTGAATGTCAGAGATGAGAGGTTGGGGTAAAAGAAAAAAAAAGTCCATATAATTCTGTACATTTGATTGTATTAATGTTGACGTTGAGACATGATTGTGGGCTTGCTAGTGCTTCAATATTGACGTAATGAGGAAATGCACACGTGACTAACCATGAACAAACACTACTGTGAATGACCTTGATCGCTGGGGGAAAAAAAAATCATTTTGCTAGGGATTATGATAAACATAGTTATGAATGAGGTCCACGTTTTGGGAATTTAGGCTATCTTTAGGATGCACAGTGCAGGCCGCTACATGATTTCTTCATACAAATTTGGACATAAATGTAGGTGGTTCATAAGGTTTATATTTCTCCTCAAAATTTCAATTTCCCGGTCCACCATTCGCTTACAAATGATTATGCCGTATGTGTATACCAGTACCAGCGCGCATCTCTAGACACAAAATGTAAGAAATAATCAAGGTATGACGTAGACTTTAATGATTACAACATTTATTGATGATTATTAGTCATGATTAATTCCGTTTACTCTTAGATCTCCTTGAAGGGGATCTCTGTTATCAGTGCATTTATTCTAATTACAGGAAAGTGCACAATTCATGAAATCATTCATACGCCTTCAGATTTGTTAGCTTGTGCGATATACATGTATTCTTGTTCATTACCATGGCGCTTGCATACGAAAGTCACTGACGTTAGACGTATAAGGAAGAAGCCCGTCGTACAGGTTCTTGGTGCTTATTGATGTGTGTATTATTGTGACTGTTGTCACAATACATCTGAAATTTCAACCTACTGCAGTCACTCACTCTAGACGGACTTGAAGGTGCTGTTTTGAAGATGTACGGAAATCAAGGATCATACTAGTTGAACAAGATATTCATTTCTTGTTTTTATTCTTTTTAATGATATTTGAGAATACATGATAAAACTCCTGCTTGAAAATTTGACGTTGAAGATTTTCATGCGAAGAACAGATAAATTTGTTTTACAATATTTCGGCCGCATCTAAAAGAACACACAAAAGAAAATTAGAAAAAATGCAGGCCAGTCTATCTAAATTCTAGCAAGAACTTGATATTGAAAAGAAGAGCTCAATCGTTGAAGCAAACCGTGATTCTTACCAAGTTGCTTTTTGTTCAATATCAACATTTCAGTGTAAGGTGGAACAGTGTGCTCGACGAAAAGTTACAGTGAATAAAAAGAAATAGAAATGATTTTACTAAGAATACATGTATTGGGAAAATGTTGATGTAGAGATGTTGTGAATGAGTGAATATGAAAGCAAGAGATTATTAAGAAGAGGGGTGAAGTTTTATGTGTGAGTTTTCTTCAATTCCCAACAGTTGCGATCTTACAAATTTCGTTTGTAAAGCGAGACAAATAGAGACAAATTGAAGAAAACTCGCACCCGAGTCTGGATATGTTTGCCATTAACACGATTGTATAGCATTTTAGGTACAAGGTAAGGTGTGGCTGAATACTGTCGTCACTCAATGATGCCATTCAATGATAAGACAATGGGCCGGATGCATAAAAGGTATAGCTTATTGCTTGCAAGCAATTGTCGTTTTTATGCGATATACTGTATATGGATTCAAGCAAATTTATAGCCCAAGCAATTGCTAGTTTTTATGCATCCGGCCCACCCTTTCCCTGTTGATGCTTTGGATTATTCATTATAGAATGTTTCCTTTAGGTATTGTGCTGAACATGTTGCTGAGGACACCGTTCGTTTCTCTTTGCCTCGATACGTAGAGTAGCACTGTAGGGGAGACCCAGGAGAGTTGAGCCACTTTTTACATAATTTGTCATATTTCCCCCTAATTGTATTTTGGGCTGAAGACTTTCTTATGATTGGAAGTTAAGATCATATGTCATAATCCAGTTTTGTTAATTATACGGAAGGTGATTGCATTTCAGAATAAGAGCCCGTTCAAAAAAAGATGTCAAATGGCACAAGTCTCCTGTAGGACGAGGAGAGTTGAGCATACCCGCAATGAGAGTTGAGCCACCCATGGGTGAGTTGTGCCACACTGTACTAGGGAGTGGGAAAGTCGTATATCTCGTTAGGACGGGCCCGCATAAAAACATTTAATGTGCTGTTCTTATCGAATATCACTATTTTGTAAATTGAGTTACAATGACTCTAACAGAGAACTATGATTTTTTTTTTCAGATAGAGAGAACTTCAAGATAGGCTTTCCAAGTTGTAGACAAATTGATGATGTCATCGAAATGTTCTGACTTAGAGTTGGCTACCTGGGGCCGACAATCAATAACTTTAAAACACTTCCATGACATATGCTCCGGCGACAAATGCTCCGGCATGAATTGCTAATGTTGAAGCTTTACCTTACACAAACCCTTACCCCTACCCTAACCCTAACCCTAATCCAAATCCTTACCCTGCTCTGACCCCAAAACTCAATCATACCCACGAGGCTCACTCTCTCTTCGGAGAGATATTAATGTCAGAGCAATAATTGTCGGCGGAGCATAATATGTCGTGTCACCCTTTAAAACACAATAACTTCTTTGAGAAATCATTACTCATGAAGACAATAATTGAGTAAGCGAAAAACCATTGGCAGCTTAATTAAAACTTTAAAACAACATTAAAACACAACTGATATAACCCTTACTTAGATCTTACAATGCTTTTCAGAGCTCGCTCAAACAGATATGCAACCTTGAACAGGAGATAAAGATTGTAGTGCGTGGAAATTATCATGACATTTTGTTTCATTTAGCTCACATCAGCTTCATGCTATGCTATTGATATTTATGTATCATCCTCTTTGTTGTGAATTTCAATTTCCATGGGGTTTCATTCAACGTCTAAAGACAAGGGGCCACAAAACTTTCCAGAATTGCCTGAATACAGTCACATCTTTTCCAGTCACATCCTTTCAAATTTCAGACGATGATATCATATTGTTAACAATATCTGCTCAAAAAATGTAGTCCCATGAACAACATAATGCTAACCAGTGACTCTTCCATCTACCTGGCAAAACAATACAAAATAACAAAATGACCTCAACAAATGATTTGTTAAATTCAACGAAATGCAGAATACCGTGATTGCAGTGTGAACCAACACAACTTTAACAATAATGACACAACAAATGATGGTGCCCTTCACTCTTAGAAAAAAAAATGTGCTGATTAGAACCTCTTCTTGTCCCGTATTTAAGATTCTTTATAGACCCTTTTTGTATAGTGTTCTACAATGTATAATGAACCCTATACAAAAACGGTCATTTTTCTGTTTATTCATGTATCTCTTGAGTGTCATTCGATCTACACCAAATGCTCGAGCGGCAGCTCGAACACTGTTCAACTCTTCGACCGCTTTTGCTCCTCGCTGGAGCAATCCTGGATCACTCCCACGGTCTGATGTCCTTTTGTACATTTGTGGCATTGTCTGAAAGAAAAGTAAAAATTTGTATAAATAAGATACTGGGAAAAGGAGAGTTGAGCCATGGATCATGTCTCCTCATGATGAGTGGCTCAACTCTCCAAAGGTCGGCCATTTTTGCATGTGACTTAACTACCACTAGAGCAGTTGCATCATATTTAACCGAAAACATCAGAAATAATCAACAATGCAGAGGCTACGGGTTGCCCATATTGCGACCAAAGTAACTGCTAGTATATGAATAATAAGAAGGGTCTTACCTCTAACTCTCAAATCCACTTTTCAGCGCGATATTTGGTTTTCCTTTCACAAAATCTCCCATGAGGTACCATGGATCTTGCTGACTTAATGGAAAGAAAGTTATATTATACACTACCAGCAGAGGGAGTTTTAACTTTTTATCTAAAGTGCAAGTGTGAGATTTAGGGGGTGGATCAACTCTCCTTGTGGCTCAAGTCTCCTGGGTCTCCCCTATAGAACTGCAGGTTGGACAGGAGCATCTGAGCTGCAGGTTGAACAGCGTCTCCCCTTTCTGAGCTGGGAAGCAGGTATATCATATCTTTGGAGTGCGACTCCACAAGGCTTTATAAGAAAACTGTCTCCATACTTTGTATTTCTCACGTGTCGATGTTGCAAGAGATTTTTTCTTTTCTTTTTCGTCCATGCTGCTACATCTCTGTCCTAAATACAAAATAAATCATGAATAGTATAATATAAACCATCATTAAAAGCATGCTTATCCTGTTCACACCAATGGTTAAGTAGCATGTAACCTACTATCAGTTTCTCGTCCCGTGGTTCATATACTTTTCTATCCAGACATGAATGTCAGATGATTTCCAAATCCACGCGACAACTGCGACCACAGTAACTCATTCAAAGATATATCAAATATCAGAAGTGCCTGCTTTCCCAACTTGTCGATATGCTCAGCGTGCGTCATGGCCCAAACAATCTATGCATTATGAGTGAAGCTCTCGGTATCCACGGTGAAGGTGCAGCTGCTTCGCTTCCACACGGCGACGAGTTTACCGGACCCCATCACACGGCCGCCATGGCCGACGAACTTGACATAACTCCACTCAAACAGTCTTTCGCTGTCCAGATCATCGCCTACATGCTGTACGCTGAAGAGGAGTTCAACTATACCCCTTTGGCGGAATCGGCGAAAGACAAATTCTGTGTAAAGAAAGTGTAAAGGCAAATATAAGATTTATTTATTTTATTTATTTATATGTTTTATTTTCACAGGGTGGCTCCGTCAGTGGGTTAAACACTGTTGTTCTTGGAGGCCCTGCATAGGCTGCATGAACACATACATACCATACAAATAAACACAAAAATGTAACTTAGATAATCATACAATACCAACAACAAAATCATATTTGCAGTATCAAATCTGTATACTGATATATATTAAACTCAAAATTTAACAAATATTATGCAACACATTACATTACAAGATATGAGTATACAGTAGTTGTCAAAATGGAGTTTTGAGATGGAGTGTTAAAACAACTTCATGTTTTACGCCCTATGTCTGTCGCATGGTGGACACTTAAGACGAATCTTGAATAAGGTTTGATCCTTAAATCACCACATTTTCTTTGTTTTATTCCCAATTGTGTCTATGTGGGCCTACTTGATCAATTGTCGAAAACGACTTCATGGCACATTCAAAATATACAAAAATATCTAGGATGTATTTAGCCATCCCCTTCTACTCCAACACGATTTTATGAATGTAGTCAGTAACAAACTGTAAAGATTTAGCTTTGGTATCATGAGAAACGAATAAACGCGAAACAATTCGAGTGAAAGAATCTATAATGGCGGAACCGAGCTTAATTTAAGCAAAGCACAAAATTGGACAGTCAGATTAATGCACACCCTATCCTTTTCCATAGTGTAAAGGAAGTTATGAATTTTTTTATTTATTTCATCTATAATCACGGATAAAACACCTACTTTCAGCTATAAGCTGATTTTCAGCACGGCCCTAAACATAGAGCGAATATTTACAAAATAAGTTACAATGGTTGAAAGTAATTTAGCAAACAGTTCTCCAACAGTCTGTTGATATGAATATTCAAATTAAGATTGATGAGTGAGTTGATGGTGTCATCACTTTACGATTTCCATTGATTTTGTGCAAATAAAATAAAATAACGAAAATTCAATTTTCCGCAATAAAATGCAAAACATATAATATTATTCCTGGCTGATAACTTCTAAATACAGTGTAGTTACAAATCAGGTATGTTATGTTAAGTGCCAATAAGAAACTTATAGGCCTGGGTGTGAGAGAATAAGATTTACGCCAGAGGGAAGTTGCTCATTCCATTTCCGACGCTTTAAGGGCCTATTCATTTCATATTTCGATGGAAAGACAAAGTTATAAATCTCAGTCCACTGGTTAGGATTCAATCATTATGTTCATTCTTTCTTTCTTTATTCCTGAGACAGACACACCACTCATAAACATTTATATCATTTTCATCTCCAATATTTAGATGAACTCCACAATAGAATTGTATACTCGTAATATTCCGTAAACGGCGTTGATTTAAATATTTTTTCTCTTCACAGAAATCATAGCTATGCAATCAAGATTTCTAGCATGGCATTTCAAGCAAGAACAGATAAAGAAAAGCGTTCTTTAGCCCGGAGGTCCCTTTAAACTGAGCGAGTAACATGCAGTTGGCGAAATTCATATCAATTGTGTCAAATTCCTCACATTATTTATTATGATTTCATATTATGTTGTCAATATGCACTGATCACAGGCACAACAGATGCCGTCACCCCTTCGATGACGTCACAAACAGCTGCAGCAAACACACGTATCGTAATTGAGCTCAAGAGCGCGCGGGGAGGGGGGGGGGAAGGTTGAACTTGCATACACCCCTGCAATTATTCATGTGGCTTCTAAGATCTACTGGATTGTATCCAACTGGGGCCATTAATATGCAATGGCTGTCTGTCTGGTTCTGCGTAACGGCAACGTCTGCTATTTTAAAGTATCTGTCCTGACTTAAAGGCAACATTTACCATTAGTGATTGGCAGATGACACAAAACCCAGCTTTAGTGCTTCAAAATAGTTTTAAAATGTGAGTCAAGGATGGAAACAACAAATAGGTAAATGTTGTGAAAAATGTTAATCAGTATATTCACTCTTAAGTATTGTTAAATATACAAAATGTGAATAATAGTTATAATAGAATTGTTTCTCGGAATAAACCGTGAACAGTTATGCCTTATTGAGAAAAATAGCGATATCTCCTTATATTTTAGGTTTTATTACAAAATTTTTATTTGGTAGGATGTTTTGTGATACAACTGACCGACACATATACATCAATTACCTAATGTGACAACTAGAACATTTGTTCAATGGTAAACAGTACCTTTAAGGCTGACCGATACGTATACGTGCCACCGCTCCATCTTTATACGAGGAATTAAGTCAAGCCTTCAGACATTTTTTTTTTTTTTTTAATTCTAGGAAAAGTTGAAAGCACGCATGCACATACCTATACTTAGTAACTTGCTCAATTATGAATGCTCGGGAACGTTTGGTTAAGTTTCCCTCCCATTGTATCATGTTAATGGGGAGTGGGAGGAGGAGACATGTACCCGTGTTTCTATATGACGTCCAACACACACACACACACACACACACACACACACACACACACACACACACACACTTCAGGTATATATATATATATATATATATATAGATCATCTACTCATGCTTTCCAGATTTCGATTTGTTATCAAGTTATACTCTGCAAAAAATTCGAATTGATTAATATCATGATAACTCAAGACATCAAAGGCTTCTTTTTTTTTTTTTTTGCTAAATGCAACGTCCTGTCAATCGACACATGCAAAATGTGACTTGACCATCATCCCTCGTATGATCATGAACGCCGTCTGTAACCTACCATCGATACAACATAAAATAATTTGTGTCATTTCCAGTGCAGCAAACCATCGGGCCCAGGCAGCTATAGATAACTGATACTTGCCTGGATTTACGTCGCCACCTGATGTGGAACTACTTCCGGGGTATAGCATCTTGGCGTGCGGAGAATAGATCTTTGAGGCTATTCCTGCCAAATCCTCAAAACTATACAGAGTCATTTGCAAACGACGCTTCTCAAGTATTAGGTTCATGACTGCCGACGTGTTTTCAGGGCAGGATACCGCCATTTTCCCTGTCGGCGATGTCAGTCTTGTTCTTTTGCACAGCCACAGTATTGAGCATACCGCCCTTCTATGATATATAGGTGGGAGCGGTTCACACCGGAGACCTTGCACATCGATTGTCGAGGAGCGTCCTTTCAATTAATAATTGCAGGAACCACATGGATCTCGATTACCTTAAAAGAATTCATACATTTAATTTGTCGTTCACATACGACCATTAGGAGAATATCTAACTCTTAAGTTACGGTCTATTCGATATAGAATGGGTTTGTACTGGCGATAATGATGAACAGCGCAGTGTCTTAGATTAGTGAAATTTAAGGCAATAACAACGACTAGACTTTAACCCCAACAACTCAGCAGTATTGATATAACGTTAAAGCGTTGTTGTACTCGTGTAGAATGATTTCAATGAGGATTTCAGAAAATCTCCATACATCAAATTTGTCTCTTGAAATCCCATCTTCAGTAGATCAAAACGCGCGCGCTACGCCTCATACCACACTTGCCATGGTATGCCATCCAAGAATGACCAGGCAGTCGGCATCAGCTGATCAGTAGATTGGCCAAAACCGTCGTTCTTCTCTTTTTCTTCAAACGCAGCAGTGAGATCAGAGAGATAGCAGAATTACAGCGCCAAACCCGCTGGTTGTGGTGGTCTACGACCTTAATCTGTTCTATAACTTGTAGGCAATCCCAGTGTCAAACTTGTCACTCGAAATCAAGTATCATGGTATTGGCTATATCGTATGTCAACGCTGCCGTCTCTATACAGTCCTCGTTTTTCGTCCTTGCGTCACACGGGATCTTATACCGAACCAATTATCAAATATGCATCTGCACCGCATTATGTGCAGAGCTCAACATCATCGCGGAGTAATTCATTGAACACAGGGCTTCACGGTAGCCAACGACTCGGCACGCACCATTTGCTGTCTTTGGCGGGCACAAGGTGTATAAACATAATTTTAAACTCCCACCCAAACCAGCCGCTAGTGGCAATAGACATTCAGAATATTGACCCCATAGCTACCGCAGTACTTTTCATAATCCGATGTGTCTCAGTTCCTGTAATGATAGACAGGAGTAGGCCTGTAGAAGTAAAGTATAGCAGAAAGTGTACTATTATGACTTGTGTTATTATTCTTTTCATTATGGTACTGGCTGCGTATTCATATCGGCTATCAGATAATAACAGTTAACATTGTTTATGTTATAACTTTTTACTGATTATGGAGGATGGTATCCATCAGTAAAGTCATAACAAGGAAATTGCTGTGTGTTAACTTTGCATGTATAACACTATCAACGAATGTTTTGCTATGTTACTATCACTCAGTAATAGACAATAATCAGATAAATGCATGGGTCTGCTTGTCTCTAGACTATGAAAATTATCTCAGGCATTGGAAATATGACTCTTTTCACAACCACTCAAGTGCGCTACCACTGCAAAACTCTTCGTTTCTTATGGTGTATGAACTCCATGCGTCTGATAAGAATCCGAACAGTTATAGCAGTCCTGAATCATATCATATAGCCGATATAACTGGTATGCTCCGGCATCTCATTTTATGGCACACTGTGTAGCACTCCAGCGGCTAAATTCCTGCTTGTTTTACGGTGACTCATCTCCGTCGCGCTTTTGATAAATCCCCGCCGATATGTTTGCCCGTGGTGTGCGTACCCTTTCTTTCAATAGAAAAAAAACGTCGCCGTTCACCTGTGATATCCGTGGGTATGGCGAAAGGGAGGCTGCAGATGGTGTAGAGTTGCTGGATTGACAGGGGAACATGACGGGAAGGACGTCCCACCTGCTATCAAAGTAAGAAGGTACGTACAACGTACACTAACCTGATGGACACTTTATACCTGATACCGGTTCTTCCAGTGGTTCTCGAGGGGTCCGATTGACACACCACAAACATTGATCATGGTACAATTCGATATTCTATATTTGGTTAATTTTAGAATGGTCTTCATCAATAAACATCAGAATCTATTACTATAACCACAATGTGTGAATCCTTCTGAAATGATGAATGCGTGAAAGAACTTGCTACATGTACTTAAAACATAATCACTACTTGAATTTTGTGCGTCAGTCTACTATGAAGTCAAAACTTATCCTCTAAGACCACGGGGATCGACAGGCCCTGTTTTTCATTCGGTGTTACCCATGTGATTCCCGTTGGCCAGAAGAATACAGAATTATCTAATGTAGGTTGAAAGCAAGTAAAGAAAGATCCACCACAAAGTTTTGCCCACTGTCCTTTGAGTGACAAAAGAATTTGAATACATGTATCAATTTCACATACTATTTGCTTTATAGCATATACAAAGCATTTCTTATTTCTTTTATCATGTCATGATTATTATGTAGTATAAGTGGGGCGTAATTCATGAAAATGTAACAAAATGACCATGGTCTGTGGTGATCTTTTGTGACTTTTAAGAATAGAAAATATTAACTATGCTGTCAGTATCAAAGGTATTAGGATTATCGTAAACTAAGATTTCTAATAAGCTCCTAACTTTCCCGGAGGTTTGTAGGCTGACATAGACCCTACCATCAATTCTTTGCTGATACCGCACTCATACGTCCGCTAGATCACGAAACATCCTTCCATTTATCTCGAATAAACATACAAAGACATATTGCTTTGCAAAATAGAAACACTTTCAAAGCCATTAAATTCTTTGTCTGGAGGCAAAATGAACATTGTGCTGATGAATCTCTCCCTTTAATAACCCACTCTGATCGCCCCAACCATCCCTTGTACACCTCTGTGAGATAAGCACCTGTCACATTGCACCGATCAAAGGTTTGCCTCCAATCATACATACATTATGTGTGAGTGTATGCGTTTGCATGTGCACTTTTGGGTGCTGTGTATGAGTTCGGGTGTGTTTTTGATATGTGTTAAAATATGAAATGTTCGCTGCGTTTGGCAGATCGTGGGAGATAATGGATATGAAAATTAGGCGGAACCGCCGACACTAAATCTTAATGACTATCAAGGGCTCTAATATCCAATCGATACTGAAGCCTTGAGTGACGCAAATTTTAGCCCGTTATTAATTTATTTGTTGTACAGGTTTTCGACGTAAGCACATAGTTCCTATGCACGTACTCAGACATGCACTTGGTCATGATACAAACTGTGCGCTTAATTCATTATGTCCGAGCACAGTCACGCAATCATACATAAATACATGATCTGCATCATTTCGGTGTAGATCGTGTCCTGACAGGGTCGCAGTACCTTGCCAGTAAGTTGAGGATATAGCCGCTCATACTGATGTCTTCGTTATCGGTCTGACAGTCTTTTATTCATGTATTCATAATCGTCTGTGCCATAGATACACTTGACCCGGCCGAGGGGCGAAACGGAGTTACTCATCACAGGTAGTAGGTGGAGCCATTGGTGCATGCAGTAAATAGTGCGGATTAGTCATGATCTGGCATTCGGCTGCTAGGAAGAACACAGATTGATGAAAATACACACCTCCACGACGTATTCCATTCCCAACGTAGTCAAATCCTTAAGTTATCAACATACTACACGTGAAGCTGACTCCATCCATACAACTTTTGTGAGTATGTCAAAGTCAGACATTCTGCATTTAGATTGATTCTGTGATTTACTCTGCTGTTTTTCACCGAAAGATGACATTTTACAGTACCCAGCTAGGTCTCATTCAGTCTCATCATATCAATGAAGTCACACTTCCCTGCCTTCTAAAAAGCATTCGTGCATATCAATCAATTCACAAAGTGTGTTCGACTGTGTGTTGCAGCTCCATGCAGTTAGTTAGGAATGCCTTGATAGAGTCTTTATGTGAATTTAATAATTGGATTTCCAAAGACGATTGTAGACCGTATGGAGATGCATATGTTCTTTCAATGGAAGTAACTATCCAGGATGATGTTATGATGCGAGTCAACCGCAAGGATTAGGAAGATGGCATTATACATTACCTGAAAAGGCCACTCAGATCTGTCGAAACCCATCCTTGATGCGAATGATCTCATGGCTTTGCGATTTGAACGTGAAGATGCATGGGCAATTACTTTCCTATACTGTCCTTAAACTGAAATACAAACAACCCTGTTTATCAGTCTTCCCATTCATCGCACAAAGTTCTACCATTTAAGCCTGATTCATTGTTGCCGGGTTATTAGAGATGTTTTCATACGAATTTATTATTGTGATAAAAGCTGTAGAGCATTTAAACAAAACCTGCTGAACAGAATACATTTCGCAATCTACGCGACTGTGACTTCACTTAATGTTATGTACTGGAGGATTTGACCCATATACGAAAGACATCGTGCTCATGGAAAAAGTAAACTCTCCATCAATAAGGTATATACGATTCACATGACCTATACCTTACTTAATTTCATATACCTGTAGAAATATCTTTCGAAATTAAAGGGCAAGTCTGGACCAAATAAAAGCTAGTCTCATTAGTAGGAGTAAAATGGTACAAGAGCAACAGCGAAAATTTGACCACATCGGGTAAAGATTAAGGACGTTATGAAATTATGAAGTTTCGCTTATTTTCAGAAAACAGTTCCAACACAGGTAATAAGAATTGGTGAAGGAGTGAATTGATGATACCGTCGCCTCTGAACTGGCCATATAGTTCTACACTAAATCTTGAAAGTAGTATGATGTTATTCAACCAAGAGTAATATTGTGTTTTACACTTTGATAGCAGGAAAACTGTATTTTTGTCGGTCTTTTTTTTTGTACACAATCGACGAAAAATTATGAGATAATGACACCATCAGCTCACTCTATTGAGTAAAATTAATTCATATCAACTGTTGGATGACTGTTTATGCAAAAATTAGGAAAACTTCACAATTTCATAACTTCCCTGGCATTAATCCGATCTTGATCAAATTTTCACTGTTGTATCCTTTCTTTTGAGACGAACTTCAAAATTGTCCCGAATTCTCCCTTAACTATCTGCGTCTGCTTGGAAGTAGTGAAGAGAAATGTGTCCGAAAGGTGCATAATTCTGAGGAGGAACACTGTAACAAGTTGCTTGAACCCTGGGAACTTCTTGTAGGATTCAGTTCTATAACTTAATAATTGATGAAGCTGATATAAATGTCCTGACAGAACCCCAAGACATTGCATGTCAGTGTAAAAAAAAGAAGCAAATATCGTAATAAAAGATTGTGTTTTAAAACTGAGCATATTTCTGCAAATAGTGATAAACAGTAGAAGGAGAATGAAACTCAAATTATGTATATTGAGTGAATGCCACAATATTTTAGTACGAACACACAAGTGAAGTTCGAGGAAATCGAACAATCTGTTCAAAGGTTATGAGTTTTAGCCGCAATCGCTGGATGAGAAGACTAACATTTCATGACGTCATGCATGAGAATCTATGGGAGAAAATTGAATTCCTCATATTTTGATATTTCTTGGTGACGTCTCGGAGACGTCGAGGAGACGTTATGCGACTTCCGGACGAATAAATTACCACCTAATTTGGAGACGTATCTGAAGTCGCCGTGGTGTCGGTCTCTGGGTGGGAGCGCAAGCCATCTTCTTGTCTTGTGAGTCGCACGAGTGGCGGCGACGTCTTCTCGCAGTGAGATAGGCCCTTTCGTATAGCGGAATCGTAAAGGCCTATCTCCCTGCGTCGGTCCTTTCATATACAAGCACGAGCTTCTTTGTGGTTTCGTCAAAGTCCAAACACAAGTAAAAAAGAATGAAATTCCCTCGACATGTTACTGATATATATGTATTCCCCTTGCTTTCTGAAAGAGGTAAGTCAAGTGCTCTTTCATTCAGCTAAAAGGATGAAAATATGTTTGATTCTCTTTAGATTTCCTTCACGTCTTTGTTCTTCAGTTACGTTAAGAACTGTTGTAGTCTTCTCATCCAACGATGGCAGCATGCACTGAAACTTTAAAAGCTCTTTACTTTTGAACGGATTTTCAGAATTTCTCTGAACTTCAGTGATGTGTTCTACAGTCCTGTACTAATTTTGCCTCGTCATATAGGCCTGTATAAAGCCGTCGAACGTTTTTGAAAGTGGAGAGGGGGAATCTTGAGAAAAACTTGCAGTTTATTGGGTTTATATGCTTTTGATGCACATATATATGTTTGTTTTAAGTTTGTTTTGCTGATTTCATTGTTGTAGCGTACTTTTGTGCAGTTTTGTTTGTTAGGTTCTCAAAGCTGTGTGTGAATATGTGTGTGGGTTTGGATGTAACTTTCAAGCTCTCATCCATTTCGTGGCTCGAGGTTGAGACTGTTAGGTTGCCAGAAAATCGCACTGTTGCCAAGATGATACTTTTTTTTTTCATTTCTATGATACTCTTTCTCGAAGTAAATCTCAGGAAACGTGATCTGTTGTTAGTTTTACAGAAGAGAGAGGGAGGAGAAAAAAGACAATACACAGTTCCCAGAGAGATACATGCCTCCATGAAGCATCATGACTCGTGCCATCCAAGATTCTTCCGGACTTAACAGATACTTAGGAGAAGAACAAGTTAGTACAATCACGCCACTGAAATGGCTATGCCGAAGATCCCACAGGGATACACAGCTCGCGATACAGTGGGCAAGAGCCGTCGTAAAATTGTGCTTTTAAATGTTACGTTGTAGTGTGACCACAAGCGGATATGGTCAGCGAGTGGACGAAAACAATTCTTATCAAAGTGAGAACATGAAAGCGTGACTCATTGTGCTGCTACAACTTCATCTAACAATTTCTGATTTCAATGCACTAAAGTACTTCAAATTCAACTGCTAAATCAATGAGCCTAACTTATCGTTGTCAAGATACATCAATTCATTACGATACTTTTTTTCCTCATTATTCTCAAGTTTTCTTGATGAACGACTATGGCGTCGTCGTCAGCGACCAGCGTAAATGACACGGTCAGTCCGGCCATCGCTGAAGCGATTAATGCTGCTCACGCCCTCTACGACGAATTCTACAATAGTCGCCAGTTCGACAAAGTGGTTGAATCCATCTACGCTGAGGACTGCTGCATCATGATGGAAGGTCGTGACGTCATCAGAGGGAGAAAAGGTTGGCTAGATTTCATCTACAAGTTTATCTCAGTGTATGACCCTTAGAACGATGTTCAGTAGCTGATCTTAGTGAGTATACTTCAGAGATTTCTATCAGAAGATTTCACTCGAAGTTGCATTTCGGGATGGGTATAGATTATCCGAAATCATCAAATCCGAACACTTACATTATTAGGTTATAGATTAATGAATAACCAAAAATGCATGCTCCTCTCCCTTCTTTCAACAATCCATTTTAACAGCTATTTGATTTTTTCATTTGATTCTCATCAATTTCGTGACACACGAGTAAATTTGTTAATGAAGAAGTGAAACATACCTCGTATTAAGAACCGCGTACACATGGCGTTACCACAAACCTCTCTTCCTCATAATAGGCCTACATCACTCATGCAAACCAAAACAACACATACTCGGTACTCCATATATATATATATTTTTTTTTTTTATGTAGGTTATCGTAGACTGTTAACAGGCTAATGAATTATCTTGTCTTGACTTAATGAAACACTTCTAGCGCGCAAATTTCAATCTTATATACATACCATTTTCTCTCTTTCAGCATTGTTTGAGCTTCTCAGCCAGTTTTCGCAGCACCCGAGCCACCATCGCGTTGAGAGCACTGCCTTGGAGATTCGCGAAATAACTGCACCGGGTCAGCGAATTTACGAGTTAGGACGCTATTCATTTTATGATGTACCCAATACAGGCCGTGCCGATGGCAAACATGTGATTGTGTGGAGCAGAATCGACGGGAAATATCTTATTACTCTACAGAGCATCAATCCAATAACATAGAAGAAAATGATAACAACGAACTATTTTCTTCTTAGAGCTATCGGCAATATTATCATGACTGCTGCGTGGAAATTAAGGGAAACTAATGCAGGCATATCCCTAGCCAAGCCAGGTGAGAATGGACATTGAAAATGACGCTTTCATGGAGGGACGCAATGAACTGTCTGAAAACGCAACAACCACGACAACAGGGAGAGTTTCTCTCTTGTGATGTTAGTATACTGTGCATCAACTTGATGGATTTCAGATGGACAACTCAATACAGATAAATCAGTGTGAAAATGGACTGTTTCAATCTGTGATAACATGTTACTTCAGACCACTGACAACGGAATACAATGTGTACTCATGGATTAGCTAAAATTTTTGTATCGACTTCAGATCGTTAATTTTTTTCGACGCTGAGATAGAGTTCACTTTCAATTGTTTCTGTGCATATTAAACAACTAACCTGTTCCCTGCCGCAGTAAAATGTCTATAAAGTGAAAATAAGCATGCTTGGAGATACTAATGATAAGATGATTGCATCACCTTCCCTCCCCCTCCCCCCCCCCCCCCCCACACACACACAAAGAAAGAAAAAGAAAAGAAGAAATTATAATAATGTGTATGATGCCCAAAATACGCCTGGTAAACAAAAATATGGAAATTAGGAAATGTTACAAACCAGGTGACATTCATGACATGTTCAGAAGTGTTCAATAGCAGATATGTCGCGAGTGAAAGTCATGTCAGAAACTGCTCTCCACTGTCCTTGTTTAAAGACATGTCTCCAAAGGCAACCGAGAGAGGACGGAATGTAAGCTAAGAAAAGATGGCACTGCTGAAAATCCAATGGCGGAGAAGGCAAAAAGCGCATCCCACTGGTCATATCTATAGCTGTATCAAGAATACTAGAACCATATCTGACTCTTTCCGCGAGAGCTGAGAACTTGTCAATAACGACAAAAAGAGTGTGATAGTATAGATTACATGTCATCATTATATCAGAAACATATCTATATTTGGAAATGAGTACACCTGTCAAAATCACTATTATTACTGTTCTTATTGATATCTTGGTGTAGATAGGGAAATACAGGTATAAGAATCATCACACTTGGCGCAAAGCTGTAAGTAGAATTAAACTATTAATAGGAGCATGATTATTGTTAAACAGCAGTAACTCTTGGACAAGTGCTATGGTATAAATGACAAAAATCCTCATTTTGCTTTTTGCTACAGGAAGATGCCAATCTATAGCAAAAAAAAAAAAAATGCTATCCTCACATCTTTCATGATGAAATAAGAACCAGATTGACCTGAATCAATTGCTGCCGCACTAAAAATTATATTACAACATAATCATAATGGTACAGTATGTGATCTCTGTAACTCGTTGTAGAAGGGAAAGAACATTGTGCAGATTAGACAGTATAAGTGCGTTAAAGTGTCATAGGTCAAGCAGGATAAATTTATAAATCCAAACTGCACATGAATTTAAAAGTTGATGTCATGAGGATGATAGTGTTCATAATGAATCTGTAAACGCTGATCTTTCATACGTGTTTATGTAGAATTTCAACGAATGAAATGAAATAAGATGTATTGTATGGCTCACGTTAATAAAGAAAAATAAAAAGTCATAATGCACACAACCTCCTGATTTTTTTTTATTTTTTTTTATAGATATGTTATTATTGTGATTAACATTATTACCGTACTCTTTTTTGTAGCCTCTTGCGCTAATCCTGAAATAAGAAGCAAGAGGATGGCTGGAAGTTGAGAGAATAGAATATGGTTGTATACCTATCGGATGCATTTCTACACAAAAACAAAATGAATAGAACAGATTTGATTTCATGTTATATAATGTATGCCCCCTGGGAAGGCATCTTTTATTCTCGCTATCGGTCCTATGGTAGCTTACTCATGTGCCTCTTCAGTGGTCCACATCACACAACTCCAAACAATCAATTTTCCTCGACGTGTTTCTGACATATATGTATTCCCCTTGCTTTCTGAAAGAGGTAAGTTAGGCTCCTATTGGTAACCAGCATTATACAGGTCCCCACTTTAGACTAAAACTAAATTACCTTTCATTTTCACAATGTCATGTACACGTATTGTCGTAATGCAAGACGGAATATCTATTGGTGCTGATTGTTTACCAGTAGAAGTAATGAATGGCACAGGACTATGATATCAACAAGTTACCCTGTCGATGAGAGCTACCCAACCACATTCCTATCAGATACCAGTCAGATACTCCAGTAAGCAGGGAGCTGGAATTCCCGGTCCTCGGGAATTGTTGTAGCGCCATCTATGGGAGCCTTCCGTAATAGACCAACGGCTGATAACAGCGGCTAGTGTATGTTCTTGTATTTGCTTATATCTATGTGCTTGTAAATAATACATATTTTTAAATAAACTGTATTATGGTGTAAATAACACTCGAATGGAAGTAAATTACGGTAAATACACACAGTCTGCAAGAATCTCCAGTTAACTGAAGGAGGCAGACTTAACCAGAAGAAGAAGAAGAAGAAGAAGAAGAAGAAGAAGAGGAAGAAGAAGAAGAAGAAGAAAGAATGAGAACCAGAATGAGACACATTGTTCTCTGCTCATGGTTTTGCATTACGAATCACCCTAACTCACACACACGCACATTGTGGCGCAAATGATTGTGACGTATTATGACGTAACAAAGACAAAATATAAAATCTGCGCAAAGGTCGAGATAAATGCGCAAATCCAGACCTATCCCGAGTGACGTGACGCACATGTCAGGAGCTGTGAGCTACCTAGGTGACCGATGCAACCAAACAAGACCACGAACTTCACATACTAAGTTTACAACAGAAAGTATTGGTGAAGTCAGAAAGTCGCGAAGTAAAAATAACTAAATAAATACATTAAAAATCCACTGCAGCTGTAGCACCTTACATCACCGGATAATGGTGAGTTGATGGCAATGTCACCGCGTAACGTTGTACAAAATTGATGTGATCTGTCGATTACGTCGAGTCTCTTAGTAACTGAAATAAATGTGTGAAGAAGGTGTACATTTCCAACTATAAAGATAAGACCTGAAGAAAAACGGTTCAGCCACGTCTCTGAGGGCCAAAGTAGCATCGGATGTTCTAGTCCCGCTGCAAGAACCAAATGAAAGTTATCGATATCTATGTGATGCACATAAAATATTCCCAATCTAAATTTCAAGGACTCTATGATAATACTCAGTGTGATTTGTTGGGAATTGTATGCATGGTCAATACACCAATGTATGAGAATTATTTTACGTAAACATTCTACCAACACGCCCCCCCCCCCCCCGCCAGACTATATTCATTTTACACATGCAAATATGCATTATCAAATATTGTGAATCTGCGTGGCATAATGTGGATGGACAGTGGATGCGTTGTCTTGGATCACGTAATGACCATTATTTTGTTCAAATGAGATAGGCAGTGACCACACAAAATTCGAACAGTAACAGCAACTAAAACCTCACCAGCCTGTTCAGACCGCGGATACCGGTACTCATAGGCAACTTTCATCACTTGAGGAGCTCGATCCATGCTTTGATCGTGCATTTCACATTGTGCGTTCTTACTGGATGGTGGTGGTTTATTATGTCACCATATCTCACTGTTGTTTGTCTGATCAGCAGGACCGCCGCAAGTCATACGAAGTATCAACCTCAGATGGAGCTACAGCAAGGTTGCCGGTTGTGGAAGAAGAACAATCCGTGGATTTCAGCAGGGAATGTTGTAACAGTCAACACTCGATTGCACGATTTGACCTTGGGGTTGGGGTAGATCTGGATTGCCTACGTTTCATCTCTTCGCATATATCACCTAGGCTGACACCCCAAACCCTCAAGACTTCTGAAATACACGAATTCCCTCCTGAAAAACTTCCAAAATATCCAAAGCAAGAAATACCATCTGACAGAGGAGAACGTCAGGGAAGTGTCGAAGCAGCAATGCAGTCCCTGTCTTTATCGGATATCAATTTACAGGATCCCAATGTCATCAAAGAAAATCGCACAATGGAGCAGGCAGGCACAAATCATAAAGAGTATCGCACCAGCCTGTCAAATATCGGTAGCAGTATAGTGAAATCGATACACACATTTTGCAGCGAAAACAACAACTCAAACCTCATCGCATACACACCGATGGCGTGTCCGAAGGGCGGATGCATCGAGCGTGGAGACATCTCCTGGAATTACAGCACCCTGGTGTCAGCGGCAGACGATGACGGCCAAATCGGAGAGCCACTACTGTCCCTTCGTCGCAGTAACACCGAGAGTGGCAGCAGAAAACGACCAGGAAAGCACGTCTCCTTCAAAGTTTCCCCATCTGTTAAGTGGTTTAGTCCAGACGATTTCATCCAGCGTGGACCAGGAAGACTCAGAAGTCTAGAATGGTTGCCATTTTTAAAGCACCTCACATGGCCGAGCAAGTCATCGACCAGAGAGACAAGAAATTACTCAAAGCTTGCCCCCATTTTGAAGAAAAAACACAGACGTTTAGTATAATAGAGGGCTAGTAAGATAAAAGAGAAATAGGCTAGCTCATGTCAATCTAACGACTTTTCCAACACAACAATTTTGAAATGATCTCACTGCATGATGTTCAGAGAGCCAAACATTTTTTTTTTTTGATCGCAAAATCGCAATATGAAACAGTCCGACATTGACACCTTAACTCTACAGCCTGCTATTGAGAGAGAATGCGCTTGAAGACGGAAAAGAAAATGCCACAAATCAAAGATCACAGCAAATATCTAATTCACAGAGTACTATGTCCTTTTTATTTCATAAGCACGAAATTGCTAAAGTCTACATCATTTCAAGGCATTGCTACTTTCTTATTGTTGATTCTGAACAACTATCATTATGTTGTAAACTGGAAAATAACTACCCCCCCCAAAAAAAAAATAACTGAATAAAATGAAACAACGCTCATCACTAAGATGCTGTAAACTGAACCCTTGATATAATATTTATAGAGTTTCGACAGCGTAACCGTTTATTTCACAGACACACACCGACACGTAGGTCCATAGATACACACACCATTATACGCACAAACAACATACATACACACTCACATGACACTGTGTGCTACGAGCAATATGCCTTTCGCCATGGTACACGTTCAAGATAGCTGACAACATTGGTGCAAAACATTCTTTATTCAAAACTAAAGGTGGCAAGTTTATTGAATTACACGATCACATTGTACAAGATCCTCGGTAATTTACAAGTAACATAATTATGAACAAAGTAATTACCAGTCTCGTAAATGATATGTACAATTATCAAGTTATGCGTCTTCCCCGCACCTTGCCGAGCGATGAAGACCGCTATCATCTCCGTGAGCTGACTGATTATATCTACTATTGTAACTGATTGCTTGTTATACCTGATTGATGAAATTACTTAAAGAACAACTAGTTTGATACAAAAAGTGAGCAAAGCAAGGATGGTATTTTAACACAGAAATAAACAACAAAAAAGCAACTGTCACTGCAACTTCTACCACTACAAAATAATTAGAAAACATGAGAGAGAGAGAGAGAGAGGGGGGGGGGGGGGAGGGAGAAAAAGAAAGATTGCTTGACGCAACCATGCATGCATGAGCTAAATTATGATACAGACATTTGTTTTGATGTTTCTGACACCACTGGTTTCTGATTCCAATGTTTTTGTGTTTCTGAGTGCTGTTGCTGTTATATTGAGAGAAATAATTTATTATTGAATTGTCTCTAATGCTTTTACGCCCATTTCTACAACAAGATATACACAAAGAAACATTCTACTACAAAGAAATAAAACATTATACGAGTTGTATATACTTCCTTTGTGGTATTATTTCACTATCCAACAGAGAGAGTAATAATAGGAAAGAAAAAAAAAGTGTTTAAGAAATAAACTACGTGGAGTCTCACGTTTAATGCAACATTGCCTATTCGAATTTACAAAGTTATCCAAGGCGCTTTACCGCACGTATGTACACTAAAAATGTTAGAATCGCAACATGCGCTGATGTTTCCATGTTAGTAAGAATAGAGCATGTTATTGTCTTATATCAAAAATGTTACAATTTGTTACAGTAGGCTCAGCTAGTTTGTGGTTTGTTTGTTCGTTCATAATTATTGTCTGTGCATTTTAATATTCTCATTTACAATACTTTTCGAACAGAAAACCCACCCACGCATTGTGGATTGTCCTCATGAAACTCAAAAAGATATTAATTTTCTATGCCTCAATTTCGGCACTGTCATTTTCTTCTTTTCGTTTGTTTAATTGGTGAATTGCATTGATTGCAGTCCACGTTATGCATCTCCAGTTTTCCGAGTACCGGAAAATGAGCTTAAAGCAAGCTCTAGGATGATCTGGTGTTATCACAGAATCGACCGAGTCTGCTAAAAGTATGTTTATATACACAAACTACAGAACTAAAATCGATATGTCAGTCACACTCACAGAAGTCGTTACTGTGTAGGAGTTATCTTTTTTTTCCCCCTTTGATAGACAGAAAGTAATAACACTTTTTTCTGTGAACGAACGTCTACAAGTTTCTTTTGATGGCGGTAATAGGATTATTTGAAATTCTCGTTCTGCCTCAAAATACGCCAGTTTACAGCTAAATGAGATATGTCTTGTTTTAACAGTTGATGTTATGCTTCTTGCTTTTTTACGTGTACTACTCGAACATAGATAGCGCACACACTGACGTCTCTTCAGACTGTGGAACTCCGGAGTACTTGTTCTTTGTCAGCTTAGTGTTTAAGGATAAATCGCTTCTTGCGGTCTCCAAGAATCAATCTGCAAGAGATGGAACATACAGATATAGAAGATAAAACATAATTTTGTTCTCATGTCGAATGGTGATACGATCACTTTAAACTAAAATGGTATCGATTTGTCGTCACAAACTTTAGCTATAATAATATATAGATACTATCAAAGCTGAAAATAAGTTAGGTGACCTGTTCAATATTCCATTTTATACGTCTTGTGGATGTATCAAATCAACTGTATGAAACAGAAGAGTCTTTGAAAGATAAGGCACCATGACGAGAGTGTAATGAATTTGTTCCTAGAAGGGTTGTAGAATATTATAAGGATTTCATTATTGTTTTGGGGTGAATAGGAAAAAACTATGTATGCATTGCTCTGTGTCTTGTACCAAAGTGAGGTGTATGTTTTCACATTGCTAACAACATTCAGAGCAAATGGAGAGGTTTTTTTTTCATCCAGTTAAGAAACTGAATGAATCATAACGCCCCAAAATTTATGTCATTAATTTTGAATAGACTAAATACACAGGTGATTATGCTAACATATCTTACAGACACATTGATAATGTAGTTTATTAAACATCTTGCTCGCGAAGCACTTTGCATCAGTTTGACGTTTGTATGTCGTTTGATTGTGACAAACCTGTAGAAGAGACCCGCCAGCAGACCACCCAGCATAGGCCCGGCCCAGTAGATGTAGTGCTCGGCCCAGTACCCAGAGACAACGGCAGGCCCGAAGCTACGGGCAGGGTTGAAAGAGGCTCCAGTAGAATGATAGCTGTTTTATAAAGAATAAAAACGTAATCAAAGTAGAGTGTTCATCTACTCTCTTCTTCGGATAAATCACGCTCCTGACATGATTGCATGCCTTCATTGTCACAGAAACTCTATGGCAGCGAAAAAAAAAATCCCCTCGACTTCAGACAATATCACAAGAATCTGAGTTAAGATATAGAAGCTTCGTCAAAGACAGAATTTATTGGAGGGGAAACAATAATATTGGCAGAAGCAAATCAAACAACAACTTATGAGAAGCAATCAAGGGAAAGTTGTTAACTTATAGACTGCTGAAAACCATTAAAGATGAATTAATGAATAAGAGAAGCATATAGAGTAACGAAAAATAGTGACGTGAGAAAAAAAAAAAGCTTTGTCTTAGACAAAATATATTGGAATGGTAACAATAATATCGGCAGAAGCAAATTAAACAACAACTTGTGAGAAACAAAGGGAAACGTTATTAACTCGACTGTTCAAACACATTTAAGGATAGGACTCAATAAACAAGAGACAAAGAGAGTAGTATAATTTCCGAAAGAGTAAGTGACACGAGGGAAGAAAAAGGGACGGTGGGAAAAGGCAATACTCACGCAGCGATGACGCTGACGAGAACGGCGAAGCCGTAGGCGAGAGGGCCGGTAGGCTGACGACTCTTGCTGTCCAGGTTTGCCATGAGGTAGACGAGGAAGATCATGGTGCTGAGAACGCTCTCGATGACCACGGCCGTGCCCTGTGTCATCTCCAGTTGGCGGTTGGAGTCGTACTTGTCGAAGGGGACGACGCCACGGTATTGGTTACACCCTCCTTTGATGTCATGGTATGAGTCTCCCAGGATTACCGCCTGTACAGATTTTGATATATACGCCATTACCATTGACAGTATATTTGTGCACAGTGGCAGTATATAAAGTATAGCTTCATCTAGGTAGGATATGGTGACATGACATTTGCTCTTGTGATAATAATCGCTAAAGTCTCATTTTCTCCAAGGACTTAAGTATTGCTGTGATAGGGTTTTAGGTCTAATCTGATGTGAGCATTAGGATTATGGTTGGGGCTATATGTTTGGTGGGTAGAATTTATGTTTGGCATAGCGTGCAGATGGGAGCAATTGTCGCAGGAGAAAAAAAAATGCCATTGAACCGTAAGGTATTGATACATTATTTTGGCTAAGTAACTTATCAGATGTGTCCATATTCCAAGTAAGCATTTATTAAGAACCACATGTTTGTTAATGTGATAGGGAACAAACGACTCAAACTTGCATTCGAAATTTGAAAGTATAATCTTCATATACAGCTGTAATATGGTCACAATACAGGGTTGTATAATACGCAGATATTCATTCATTCTTCTGTTCGAACCATATACAATACAATCAAGCAAACTTGAGACGATAAAACGATACAAAAATGAATTAATCATTCGTAAGTTTGAAATTTACATTTATTTGAAAGAGACAGGATTCTTCATCAGATAGTGTTGGTGACATGTACTTTCATGCAAAAATACTGTCTTGTGAGCATAATTATTATCACATGTGATTTGCTTGTATGTATCAAATTTTGTTTATTGTTTGTTAAACGCTCCGAAAAGATGAAGAAAGATGACACACCCTGACGAAGGAAGCTCCAACCAGAGCACCGACTAACTGGCAGATGAAGTACATGATGGCAGCCACGATGTTGATTCCTCCTGCCAGTGCCATGGAGAAGGTCAGAGCTGGATTGAACAATCCTCCACTGTTAACAAAGAAACGACATACCACGAAGATTAATACTCATATGAAATATCAAGTTTAGTATGGACACGTTTGGAAAGATGTTTCCTTTACCCACCCCCCTTGAACAACAACAACAACTTTGTAATGTCTCTCCAGCCATTCCTTATAAAGTGAACATGTCGTAAAATCTAAAAACACTTGGATGGATAGTAAGGTTTAAACGGCATGGCCTGCTAACTCTCTATCACATCTTTAAGTTATATGTAATTCAGCATACAATGAAACTTTAACACCGGTGCGAATTAACAATAGTAATATAATACCAAATAATAATGATAATAATAATAATGATAATAATAATGATAATGATGATAATAATCATCATCATCATCCAGCATGTGTGCTATGACAAATAACTCTTGAGTCTACAGGCGATGTATTTGTGAATATCTAATACACATGCTTCTACAGGTGCAAATATGAGTTTTCGCGACACATTAAACTAAACTTGACGTTAAACCGTAATGTCCAAGAGCAAAAACTTGCATAACATCTGTATGCATAGATCTACTCTTGCATGCTTGGATGCATGTAATGGCGTGTGTGTGTGTGTGGGGGGGGGGGGTGGTGTTTGCCCCAAAATAGTACTGTATCTGAGTTGGACCTTTAACGGTTACGGTGCTAAAGATCGTTTCAGTTAATGAATGTTAGAGCATGGAACCCATTTGCTGTACCATAGTTTTACTGAGGAAGATCTACTCATAACATGTGGATTCGTGGAACTTTATTATGTCATTGCTATTGCAATTCTTATGTATTTCACTTTTACCACAGCAATATTGATACGTCCGTTTTTTATTTACTTATAACACCATAAATCATTCCTTTGATGAAAATGATCAAACCCATCGTTGTAACCAGGTTACGAATAATGGTCTATACACTGTACATTTCTTTATGTCCATTCAGATTTTAAATAATTCTATGCATTTTCTTTTTTTCTTTTTCTTTTTTTTTTACAATGAATGGCGTACTTTTATCAGAACGAAACACACACAACTGATATTGATATCGTCACCATTATCATTACTTTCAATGTTTGAACAGTTTGTAATACCAGTAAGCACACATCCTTACAGCATGAGGGGCCAGTAATTTTTGAAAGATCAAAACAATATCTGTTTGTAACCTCGGGACTCGATGTAACATGTGAACTGGATTGTGATAAAAGTATAATGGAAAAATCTTTCATCTTTAAAATCAACGCTAGCTCTCATCGTATATAACAGAATGAAATTTATAAATCAATGTAAAATTGGACGTGGGAGGAAGATATCACTGTTGTTCATCTATTTCAATTCGAGTAGAAACAGTTGTTGCTCTAATATCTTTATCAGACAACCTACCAACGATCTGCGAAAAAAAGTAATTCCACAGACTCATGACAGTATGTTTATGGATTCTTTCTATTCTTCTGCGATTGTAGTCAAGTCGACAATGCAATTTAGTATCTTGAGATTTAAAATGATTTCCCGTTGTTGTAAGTTTAACGCCCAATATGCATGTGAATAATCCAACGAAATTGGTCGCGTCTGACAATCCAAATTGGGCACTGCCGTGACATATCCTATAAGAAGCACTGCCAAAGCTTCACAATCAAAGTTGTATAACAGGGAGAATGTAAAACCACAACGGCCGTATGTATCCATAGGCATATAAAAGAGAGATCAACATAAAAAGGGGAAACTTTCCCTGACACCAGACTCTCCCCACCTATCTATAGTAAGAAAACTCTTCTCCTTGCAGGGCAGGAGGAAACAGTAGAAACAAACCGAAAGTTCTGAACCACTTTCTTTGGGATATATAGTGGATGCTATAGGGAAGGGATAGGAAGTTCAATCTAAAATGTATCACGCCTTCACGACGCATGAATTTACTTTTGGGAATCTATAAATCTTTTATTTTTTAACGAATCTGTGCAAAACATCCTTGGAGTTAATTCGTACTCCAACAGCGACGTTACGAACACATATAGAAAACGCAGACGTAATCTTTTCGAAACAATGTGTTTCAGTAATATACGTTTGCAAACTTAAATGTTACTGAGCAAACGAATATAAAAGTTCATTTTGTTGATTTACTTTGATTATGTAGAAGATTATAAAGACCCATCGAAGTGGAGAATCAAAGATGTACTATGCACTCTGGAGCACTGTGGTAAGTCTATTTTAACAGTTTATTTAAATGCAGATTGTATGTCAACATCGGACGCCATTTTGTGAAGAAAAAGAAACATTATTTCCATACTGGGCAGAACCGTGTCTTCTTGGCCCCAGGGAAAAATTAGAAGAAGCTTCATGTTTGGGCAAGCCATTTATAATACTTTTACCCTATTCTGTTTTTACCTGACACTCAAAAAAGCCGAACACAAAAAGGCGATGCCAAACCCTTCAGCGAAGGCAATATTCGTCACATCCATGGTTGTCACAGCTAGGCAGGCGATGAACGTGTAGACCATTGACCCAGCGAATTCAGCGAAACTCGACTGGATATATTTCTCGAAAACCGACGTCGCTTTCGACAGCTCCGCGATCTCCTCTTCAACCGTTATCTTGTCGTCTCGTCTCCTCGCCATTCTGCAAGATTTCACTCACAACTTATTTGTCTCCAATAACAGTATATCCAAGAGATTTATTCCGAAGTGGTGTGAACTTGCATACGCACAGCGTAGGAAAAATGGCGGTAAAACCAGCCCAACAACAAAAAAGCGCTGGGCGCAAAATGATATCACACACAATCAAGAATGGACAACTCCCTGATTTTTTTGATAGGTGCACGAAGGCGAATGGAATGAGATGTGAGTAAATAACGGCTCTGGAATATGTTATGATCGCAAGAACGCCATTGGTCAGACTGGGAGCATTGTTTGTCGAGTCGTAGACACTGTTTGGTAAAAAGTTAATGGTTAACTATACAAAAACCTCTGAGGGTATTTAGTACGTGAGCAATGAGTTCGCACGTATAAATACAAGCAATAGTTTATAGTCTTGGTTTTTTTTTCTTCATCTAATCAATAGGTATTTCATGAACTGATTTGATTGAAATTCTGACCTTTATCATCAATGATCAAGCATTAACACCCAACAAATTTTCCGAACCACTTCCAACACACAGTAAAGTGCTTGAGTTGCTATACATCAGTCAAACTTGCAGTCGCGTTATCAATAGAAAAAGAAAAGTATATTATGCCGATAATAACAATGTCTTAATACATCATCCTGTTTAGTTCTAAAGTTCTTATCATTGTACATGTATTGTAATCTATCGCAATCATTGTCTCCCCACCATCATCGTTATCATTATCATCCTCCCTAATTGTTCTTATGAAAATCCTTATCGTTATCAACACCATCGTCAGTAGCAGTCGTACAAGCCTTGAACAATTCCGTTAAAACGGAAATAGCGGCGGCCTGGTTATCAACACGCGATGATGATGATTAGTCTCGATAGCATTGCCTATTCAAGACCTAGTATCAGCCAGCAGGGTGGAAAGGTCCAGTTCTAAAAGAGGCCTACATATTCACTTCACTCCATCGGAACATTAATGAAGCCACCTTGAAGACATTTTCTGATGTATGAAAATATGAGTTACATGGTCCTATATGTTATCATAGTCTATGATATTTGTGTATTGATGAAGCTATGGAATTATAAGAGTGGAAAATGAATTCTAAATGCTTGAAAAGAAAATTAAAATCTGTGAATGACTGGATTCACGATTCTCAATTTTCTCATATATATAGTACTATTATGAACTATTTACTTAACGAGTTGTTTATAGATCTTCTTAAAAGTGACAGCATTATTCTTATAGGCCTAAGTCTCCTGTTGACGGTTCATAAATCTTTTCCTCCCATTTAGACGTGTCATGTAATCAAGAATAAATCTTTCCCAACGACTACTTTCATGGGAAAGGATTGTGACTTATAGATTGTCGATGTCTGTTTGAATGCAATAAATTCACCACGAAATGGGAGAGCTGTGCTGTTATGGCAATGTTTACTCTTCTATTTTGTGTGTAAAGTTGGGACAAATGTACAACTTTTGTTGAAGACATGTAAAACTTTGTAAATTCCACAAGTGGCTCTTATTCCCCGTTCGATTCTGCTGAGATTTATTCTATTCTGTTCGTCTCTAGGAACTGTCTGTATCAAGTCAGCTTGACCGAGGTGTGAAATCGTACTGCACTGTGTATTTACAATTTTGACAAACGTTTGATATTTAGAAATCACACCTGTTAATCGTCAGCGTTATTGTGCTTCTTTGTACAACTGGGCTGCAGTTTCTTAAGCATTGTTTCTCTCGAGTTCCAGAAATCTTCATTGTATGTTCCTGGCTCTGTCCATGTTTATGTGCACCCCCTCCCACAAAAAAAAAAAAAAAAAAAAAAGCCCACACAAAAATGATGGTGATGAAATGTATTGGATAACAAATGAAATAAGTTGAGAGAGTCTAACAGGTACCACCCCTGTGACTGTATGTCTTCCTCCCAGCATGCTCGTAGCAACTCCGATCACAGTGACGTCAACACAATCAGAACCTCGAACGTTCACACTCAACATCTCTATTACTCTTATTTTCAGGCCGTTCAATGCAACAACATCACAAAACATGATACAATTGTACATTGTACAAAGATGGCTTACACGTTTGTCTCATATACTTTTGTGTGAGTGAATAATTTATTCCCTAAAAACTCACATCCTATATTACATCAATCTGGGAAATAGAAAGGGTGTTACATACTACGTTTACTTATTAACAAAACACTCGTAGATACATGAATATATACAAGTCTCCATCAGCAATTGCGATTTGTACCAGACCGTTATGGAATGAGTTGAAATTCTCTCTCTTACAATGAATTCATCCATCATAATTCACACACATTGTGTAGTTCATCAAGTGACTCATCGTAATGTCAGGTTAAACTTTAATAAGCGACGTACTTGCATGTACCGGCCGCGAGCCACATCTCTATCGACGTGTATTGCCCACTGGTTAATCATTAACTACAAAGTTCATCGGTAGAATTCAAAGGTTCGAGGGTTATGTACATTACCACCAGTGTTGTCTCCCTCGTATATTTGCGTATAAAATGATATGAGAGCGCGGAATGTCTAGTCGATGAGGTCATCTGATGTTCAATGTGTTTTGCAGTTTTACTTTTTTTTTTAATTAAATGGTCGTTAATGCAGCATTTTTTTTTTCAAATGTTTTAATTTTAACTCATATCATATATCATTTCATTTCATTTCATTTAATCTCATTTCATTTCATTTCATTTAATCTCATTTCATTTCATTTCAATTACTTCACGGGTCGATATCCATCACTTCTCACGCATTCCTGTTTGCTACGCAATGCACCAGTTGGTTAGGAGCAAATGATAAATCATAGAAACGCATCATATTTCATAGTTGCAGATCAAGACTTACAAAATTACAGGTTAGAAAATTGTATATCTATGACTATTATCAATTAAATACATGCATATATTACATATATAATCATACAGGTAATAAGTCAGGGTTTAGCGCTTTATATAACGCGTGTAGTATAACAGTTTCCCCATCTTGTTTGTTCTGTTCAAATGGCATTGATGATCTTTGGTTGTATAGGGCTAAGTGCTTGAAAGCTCCGGGCTGCGTAGCTACGTAAGCCATGTCATCATGGTAGCTAGAGAAAGACGAAAGGAGACAGACCCTGCTTCCCTCACTTACCTACATACTCACTGTGTAGTTACGCAACGTGGCATGAAATTACTATTCGACTTTAAAATACACACAAAATTATTCCGACTAAAAAAAAAATGTGTCCATAAAGACCTTGCAAGACTGAACGTTGAAATATTTTTAACTGCAGAATAAGTCTAACGGTGCGACTTTATGTGTATGTATAAAGTAACAGAAAAGAAACCTACCTCGACCAGTCAAATAATGTAATTATCAATCATTTCCTCGATACTGCGATTTGCATTGATCAAAGAACGCCACTTCAATTGCACACACGTGTTAAAATCTACGTGATTGTCTGTCAATCAGAGCAAGGCCACTGTTTGTCCTTTCGATAGATTGAACATACTGTACTCTGCCACCACATCTCATTACTCTTCCTATCTTGAAATCATGTGTCTATTCATCTTGAAAATCATGTGTCTAGCTCAGTAAATACATTGACATCCGTCTAAAGGCTTGCCAAGTCCCTCGTTATTGCAACTTGTTGCCATTTTCCAAGCTACTTTGTTCAACTTGATTTCTAAGAATGTTTTATCGTAGTTGTCAGCTGTTTCCAAACGCATTTCCATATATTATTACATAAAAGTGTGTCATCTCTTGTACTTTACTGTGAAACTATGAACCAAGACGTGGACACTGAAATTCTGGAGCGATAGACACACGTCAGCTAATAGTCTATGATCCATTCTAAGTTAGTCTAGGCAATTTCAACTCTGAAAACATTTTTTAAAACAATTTTCTAAAGCAGTCATATCAATATGACGTGACAGATACACAAATTTCATTTCCATAATTTACATATATGAATTTCATTCCTGAATATAAAGAGATGATAAAAAGGAGGACATCGAGAAGAGAGAAATGTCCATAGGCACAATAAGGCAGTGTGGATGGAGTGGACATTGCTTGTTTTCAGTGGAGTGTGATAAAATCTCCCTGAGATGTTTCATGGGAGATTGATAAAATGAGTAAAAAAAAAAATAACAAAAAAAAAAAAATAACACCAAGCACCCGCATGAAAAGATTAGGCAACAAAGGTGGAATGTTGAATTTAAACATCCCTTCAGCCATCTGAAATATGTTTGCACATCGTAAGGTATTGGTCCGCCAATAAACGTTCGGAACCTCAAACACTATCTAAACCGAAACTATACAATCCCTTTAAGAGCTGTTGAAAGTGTAAAAGGTCCAAGGCGTTAGCACCCTTCATCATCGGGCATACTGTCTACATCTCCCGATTCTCTCGAGAGGACCTATAATCTATGATCCTATTATATGGAATGATTTGCCAACCACGATGGTGTCACTTGACTGGTTATGTTCACATAAGTTAGGTGCATTCAGAAAGATACCTTTGGTCACGATCCTATAAATTTAATCCACGACTCCAGCAAACTCTGTTGGACCGCCATCAATCGTTTGTAACTTAGTGAAAGTGTCTCACGTCGTCATCATATGTCACAACATTCGCTAGATGTGTAACCTTATGTAATAATTTACAGAATAATATTTCCAAATTCATATTATTCATAAAGTTAAGGTATGCTGTATATTCAGCTCTTTATTTCAGTAAGATTCATACCATTTCAGAAATATAAGCTTTATAAGGAAAAGGACGGCCACGTTTAGTGGCCGATTATACACTGTACTACCTCATGAAGGTGTTTATATGTGTGCTAATGTGTGTTCAAGAATGTGTGCAGACGAAACACATCGGAATGGACTGTGAAAGGACAAACATAAGTAACAGATACACAGTCTGAAAGCACACACATGACAAGATAACCATTATAAATAAATACTTTATAAATCCATACAATATGTCTACAAGTTAATTGTACTTGTTTTCGCCGGCGTAAGTCGGTTCTAATAGCTTTTTCAACTTCGATTCCACAACATTGATACATGCGCTGTACCAGTAGTTCGACAGGACACTATGACGAGTACTTCTCATAACTGAGTTATAACTCCGGTACTACACCGTGTATAACTGTAGATAATAAAATAGGATAACATTTTCGCTTTCCCTGACACAAAAACTCTGTCGTGCAAAGGAGTGTAAGGCATAACTGATGACTTCAAATGTTTTCGTTACAATGACCGTCTCTGACTAGGCTGTCGTTCTCCATCTTGTCGCTCGCTTTGTTCACGTCATTTTGCAGCTTCAGCTCGTAGTTCTCACCGGCCACGGAACTCACGGTTTGGTATTTCTTTGGTCTGATGAACAAGAAAATGGATAGTTACAACATGTTTGTTAATCAATGTTCATGAGGCCGTCAAAACAATAGCGGATACTTTCAATTTCAAGATGATCTAGATGTAGCTGTATAGAGTTAAAGTCCGGATCAAAGAAATATTGATGGTTTGTCTTATCCTGCCATGTGATTTGTTTTGTATCACACATCTATGGTAACAACCTTTTCGTTTTACACATTTTCTTTTTCCAGCAAATGCATAAAATCGTTCGTCCGGTAATTACCAGATGAACTTTCATGGATCCGATAACCTATAGTTACTTGAGCGATGAGGGACAATGGTATTTCCTGGGTAGGGTCGGCAGGAACTAAATACGTACAATATTTCTGCATTTTGTCTGAACCACAGTCTTGGGTTGAAGGTAATGTAAAATATCTACTAACCCACTCAACACTCAAACCTGCGCATCATGAATTTGGTATATGTACAAACTTACTATCGTATGCCGAAACGACTTTGCCATGGTGATGATAAGACCACCCCCCCCCCCCCCAAAAAAAAAAAAAATGCAATGTGATTTGATCCGTTTGGTAATTCTGGGTAAAGCCGTCATAAATATTAATCAGAGGAAATTGTTTTGCTTCGGATAATTATACAGTCTACACTGCCTTGGGCTGTGCCACCTGCAGCATTATAGCTACATCCATTCCTTCCTCACCTGATGAATGTCGCCAAGAGCGACGGGTCCACCTCTTCCTCGCATTTGTCGGGATTTATCCGACGTGTAATAGCACGTGACAACTCGCTGACTATTATACCGAATATGAAGGTACTCATCGTTGAGATAAGGCTGTACCACATGAAGGAAATCTGCAGAAGAGCCAATGAGAAACCAATATGGAGAGGGAGAGACAAAATGGTGATCATCCACTCATGGTATTCCAATTATCCCCTCAGACGAATTGTCTTTCTAGTGAATAAATCACTTTATAAAATGGACCTAATATTGTATGTGCTGGTTCCCTTGATTACCCCGATACTGTTTAGCTAATCGTATACGATGAAAGGATTTCTGGGAATATATTATTATCATTAACTTATAAAAAAAAAAATAATAATAATGATTAAAAAAAAACACACAAGAAAACAAAGAACGTTTGTACGTCCATCTGAATTTTACGACAGGACACGATTAGAGTTTGCATGAAGGACAGATCCTCGAAGTCGAAATGTAAAAATAGATTGGCGAAAATATATGGACAATTTACAAAATGAATCCCCCCCCCCCCGAAATACCTATCACCGTAAACGAAACTATTTTACCAACTAATTACATCTTGCTACACTAGATTAGGACTGGTCAGTATTGGGTGAGTGATCAGTTGTCGAGAAGTCGATGTGGGACCTGTCATTTACCTGTGACTGTGATGTGCTAGGCCTACTTGCACTAATTGCTGATTTTGATACATATAATGCGGAAAATAATGAATAATTTATGTGAACACATTTTCATTGTCTATATAGACTTTGATATGGCGAGTAAGCAACTGTGATGATAATGTCGGCGGCACACGTACCCGGAAGAACCAGCTTTTTTCGTCCTCTTCGACGTCTTTGTTGATCATGGACCCGATGGACAAGGTTATACCCATTACAGCTCCAAACAACAGACCAAAGAGGGCGCCCCTGCAGTCAAGAAAGTAAAACATTACAGATGTGAACCCTTCTCTCACTGGTTTTCTCTTCTCTCATTTTTTTTTTAATCCATATTTTGAAAAAACAGAACGCTAGCTCCTGCAGCGCTATCATTATGCAGAGAAATCTCTCTAACGTCTCGTGTGCTTTAAGCTTTATTTTGATCGGCCTTCTGAATGTCTCATATTAGAAACAGAAAAATACAAACTCATAACATTCTACTCAATCTTAAGTAAAATCCCAATTTTGCCCTCTAAACCTTCACAATTTTCCACTGACGTGGAATAATCTCTAGCGGCAAAGTTATACGCGTTGTACTAATTTTCGAAGGGCCGGCGCGGCCGACTTACTATGCATGCACTGCGCTAGCTAGGCCACCCAGGGGTAATCACGTACCATTGCTTTCTTTGTACAATATGTACTTAATTGTGACCTCTTTTGCTGGGCGGTTTAGCAGTCACGTCGGATTTGGCTAGGACTATCATACTTATCAGCCAAAATTCTATGAATTATATTCATAAATTGACGTATGTTTGATCATGTCATCGGTAAGCATGAGAGCAGAGCTACAAAACATCACCTGGAAAGCCACGGTTCTGTACTATTCGACTAAAAAAGAAGAAAAAAAAAGAGCATTTCCGAACGATGTTCAAATTGGCTAAAATCAAACAAACAGAATGTCAACAGTTTCGTAACTAGTACTATTAAGAAATCTAAAATTTCACATGCTTTTTTTGTTTGTTTTGTTTAAATGAAACAGTGGCCCCCTACAAATTAGATGAGGTAACGATATCATGGCCTCATTAGTCTCCTATTTTGGCTGGAAACTGAAAAAAAAAATATATATATATATATATTATCCTCTGCACCACTTTTTTTTCTTTTAGTGCACAAAAAATGTTCATAATTCTGATTATATAAGAAAAAGTACAACACGTTTTTGTTTCTGTATTTGCTTTTCTTTATTCTTCAATCAAACAAGCTTTCATGGATTGTGCAAATATTTGCAAGTCACTGACTAGCACAGTGAAGAAATTTATACAGCAATCAGATTGTAAATGCACTTCAATTTGAGATACCTAGCAGCAAACTTAGAATGACCTCCAAGCGTTTAGCAATACAAATGCTTGTAAAATGTTAGAGGTTAAGTTTAGCACCGCTCACAGCGGTCATTCTTACGAGACGTTGGCACGTTTGTACAGCATGCCGAGGGAGAAGAGACCCACGAGGGGTCCACCCAAGGCACCAATGATCGTGTTTCCCATGCGGACTAGTGAACCCATCTTAGTAGACACAAAGGCAAGGCTGAGTGTGATGAGGCCGAACCCCAAAGCTGTATTAGGAAGAAAAAACACAGACATACACAAAAATAACCAACAAGGTTTAGGAGGACTACACCCTCTACAACCAAAGAGAATTGTATATCCAGGGAGTTGTTAAAGAAGGAGAAGAAACAAGAACCTCTCTTTGTACCCAAGCTCAGTGTTGCAGAGAAATTATGCGCTCTATGACAAGTGTTGGTAAATTGCGTTTGACGAAAGACAGTATTTCATGTTAAGTATGCATCACTCCTCTGACAGCTGTTCGCTGTCCCTGTCAATATTTTCGGGAGCAATCATTTAGTGTACTGAGAACAGGACATGCGAACAAAAGTCATTCGAAAATGTACTTCTTTAAGTGTAAAATACTACTAAACACGCAGAAACACGCATTAGCCAATTACATAATCAGAAAAAACTAGAAATGTCGCTACGGCGACTGGTGTATGCCTCCGCCATAATGCATGGTTCTCCTAATAGGTCTATAGTACAATGTCTTGACAATGTGTGATGACAGTTTCACACAATTGGCAAAATATTAAAATGACAGGTTTGCCACAAATGTGCTGAATGTTCACTTTCCTAGAACTAGGTTCAATTGGATGAATGATTAAAACGTCAGAGTGCAGGTATTTGGGGGAACTGATGATTTTCACTTGACTTTTGACCCTTTTACAAGTTTATGCATTGAGTAATTTTCAAGGTATTGAGAAAAAGTATAATTTCAGTATCAAATGGTAAAATAGTATTATCAAAACCTGGCCTTTGACCTTTGACCCCACAGTTCCAAAGAGAATTACTGTTAGGTAGAACATGCATAAATATGTAAGTTTCATGACAATACCTTGAGTTACTTTTGAGATATGGCGGAAAAAGTGCAATTAGCACTTTCACTTGACCTTTGACCTTTTGGCAAGAAACTTCCCACAGAATATATATTGGTTTATACATGCATACATCAAGTTTTAAAAAAATCCTTCAGGCATTGCATAAATATAAGGAAAGTAGTTATATTTTGAGGAGTTGACCTTGACCTTTGACCCCCTGACCTTTGACCCATGACCCCCAACTTCCCTAGATAATCACTGCCCATCGGTACAAGCATATATACAAAGTTCCATGAAGATACCTTGAACCATTTGCGAGATATGGAGAAAAACATGAAATTTCAATTTTTTTTCACAAAATAACCTGTGACCTTTGACCTTTGACCCTGTGACCCTAAAATCCACACAAAGTATTATCCCCCAAGGATATACCCTCATACCAAGTTTGATGCAAAACCACCACACGGTTCTTGAGATATCGACAAAAACAAAACGGGACGGACGGACGTACGGACGGACGGACGGACGACCCGAAAACATAATGCCTCCGGCCACTTCGTTGGCGGAGGCATAAAAAAATTACGGAGCATAGCGTACAAAATTATTTACAATCCTGAGGTATCAGTAACAAGAAGATTTGAAGAAAAACTGGAAGGATTTGTTCCGTACCACATTATCACTAAGTTCCGTACAGGATTTCAACATTTTTCTCTGATATACGACAGCTTAAAATTGTTCAAATCAAGGACCTCTTCTTTGGTCTCCATATCCACACTCAATGGAAGAGCGGTTTGGAGCATGGAACATCAAAGACAGTGAAATGATGAGCATTAAATTGTCATGCTATAGAACCTAAGCATAAATTCCACAGATCACGAAAGGGATTCCACTCCTCTTAACACCTCCCTGGTATATCATGGCAGGAACATTCATGTTGAGTGTCTATTATTTAATTTTCCCGTTCTGTGATATCTTCCGTCTTCCCTGTCGTTCTCCTTTTAACAAGGAACATTCATGTTGAGTGTCTATTATTTAATTTTCCCGTTCTGTGATATCTTCCGTCTTCCCTGTCGTTCTCCTTTTTCCATATCTTTTGATTTTCTTTTATTTCTTCTTCTCTTCTTCATCTTATCCATCGTCCTCTTTGATTCTAATCTATAACAGTGTATCACTGGGGGATTTTTTTTTTATGTTCATAAGATACAGGGCTCTCTCCGATAAACTTTGGAAAGAAAAACAAAAATCTAGGCCGACAAACAATCCAGAGATCGCAAACGTCGCAAGACGTGACGCTGCCAGATGGAAGGTACTTCTTTCTTCGCACTAGGTTGATGGGTTCACTTACTGAGGAACTTTGACAGTGTGGTGTCGCAGGAGTCTTGTTGTCTGTCGACTATTTCACCCGAGTCTGGGGCTGCCTGATCGTCCCTGTGCCTCCACTTTCGCCATGGTTTCACGATGTCAACCAGGGTCACGGCCGCCAACGAGTTCAGTCCAGAAGTCACTGTGCTGTTGGTGGATTTCAACAGACAGGAGGATACACGTACATTGTACATGAAATTCGGTACATGGATGGATACGGACTAAAAAGCAAATAGCTTCTTATACAGGCACAAGGGATAGGTAAAAAGATAGACAAAGGAGGAAAGAAATGGTTTGTTCACATCCTATTTTGCTCTTTATCATCCATGCCAAGTCTGTGCTTCTTTCAACATTGTTGATGCTGAATCGTACCCGTCCACTGACGTGCCTTTATACAAGCAATACTATTTCCCTAAGAAAAACTATTTTATTTCATCACCACAACTTTTGCATGTTAATCTATCATCACTGGTGCTGCTGCTACGTTAACTACTGCTAACTTGACTATACAACTCTTCTCAGTTTCCCCTGCTGCTTCTTCTACTTCCTGTGACAACCAACACTTCCTTCGATTAAAACTCTACCAATCATGCTTTTGCGACAAAGTTTGCCTTTCAGTATCGCTAATGTACGTTCATTGATACTACCTGATCGTTCCGGCGTAGAGGGCAGCAATAAAAAGTCCTTGGATGCCTGGAATTCGACCAAACTCCTGGTTCACGAAGGTTATCAAGATCTGTTCGACAAAAGTGTATAGCAAGACTGAATGAAACATCATAACATACACATCTTCAGACACTACATACAAAAAAACAAAACAAAACAATACAAAATATATTGCAACTGATTGACAAATTGCCCTGCATCGACGTAAATAAGCACTGAATTGATCAGTGTTTTAGTAGTAGCCATGATAAAAAAATCATGGGCGTACATACTCGAGCGGGATTCGAACCCACGACCTCCTGATCACCGGACAGGCGTCATTTCATGAATTTGAATAATACAGAATATAATTGTATGGAAAAGCTAAAATCTAGACTTGTAAGTTTTAAGATATATTTGGAGCACTATTCTTTGTATCTTTTGGAAGCGTTGATTAGGCTTCTGACCAGGTTAAAAATGTAAGGTAAAACAAACAAACAAACAAACAACCAAACAACCAAACAAACAAACCAAAACTGCTGTTCTGACGACAATGGCAATAGTAAAGCCGATATGATATCCGTATTTCTGAGATTCTGAGAAAATTTGTTGCTACATTGTGTTAGTTTCTTCATAATGGAGGAGGTCCTCGGGAGAATTCTATGATGTCACTTCTAAGCACATATTATTGTTATCATTATCATTATTATTATTATTATTATTATTATTATTATTATTATTATTATTATTATTATTATTACTTTATTGTTATTGTTATTACCATTATTATCATTATTATTATTATTATCATCATCATCATCACTAAAATGTATAACCAAAACAAAACATATACAAATCTGCTAAGAATAGATCATTAATTGTCAGGCTGATTTATTTAGCAGTCAAAAGGAATGCAGCATGACATACCTGGTCACGTTTTCTATCATCTGGCACACTCCTTCCCGATCCCGGGTCTATGGAAGGAAAATTTCCAAAAATATTAAAAAGAAAGAAAGATGTATCTTCTTGTAATGACAAAATGCATGGACTATATGAAGAGATGGGATGAGAAAGAACTACAAATAAAGTTGCACATGCAATTTGCCAAAAAAAAAAAAAAAAAAAGCTTAATACCCGGCCGTATAAAAAAAGAGATAAAAAACAAACTAACAAACGCACGCGATAATCACAACGAAAGACAAGGTGAACGGGATCACAAGAGGGAAGTGTAACTGAGGCTAACACAAACAATAGAAGCATGAGCAAAGACACATGAATTCAAAGTTGCATTGAAAGAAAACATCTTGATAAAAATGATGACGTTTAAAAACAAAACACAAAGTAGAACTCACAGTTATAGTAGGCATACATGACGAGTCCGCTGAATGATACTAGAGCCGTCATGAAGAACTCCCCGGGCAAGCCGTAGAGGAGAGACCTGTAAAGAGCAAGAGTCGATAGAAGACGCCATTTGAAGATATTAATAGTTGAAAACTTCCATCACTTTGTGTGAAGGGGCGAAAGCTATCATTACCGCTTTCGTCTTAGTCGTTATTTCTGCAATCTCGGCTAGATTGTTTCCTGCATGCCATTGGAAAATTGGTTTTCTCCAGATGATATTCCCAGCACTTTTATCAAATCTCACCACCTGTACGGACATCGGGCGTCGGCATCACAATGTTTTTTTGGTTTTTCTTTTTCAATTCTTGTGATACATGTATTGTAATTGTAATGTTCAACTTGTTACCCGGGCAACTGCAATTGCAATTCGTTATTGCACACAATATTACATGAATTATTATTATTGTGTGACTTATGTTTATCTGTCCATTAGCAACTGTATAATCTGCAATCATTCATCAAGTGCGAATCAGTGTATGTTGCAGAATGGGGGTTATAATTCATTACAGGCCTACTGTGCCTTAGTACGTTTGTATGATATAGATTACATTCACATACATGCACATGTAGGCCCCTACAATATCTATTTCAAATGACGGTATGAATTGAATGTCGTGACACAATGATACGATAACAGAACATAAAATGAAAACAGTAACATAAAACGAATTCGCGGATACTCGGCTGACAAAACAGAACATTGCAACTTTTGATGAATGCACTATGAAGGATCATACTCCAGCAGTGAATGGTTCATTCTGTGAGGCTGAGGTTGTCACAAAAAGAAATAATAATAAAATAAACAAACAAGTTTTGAGTACAAGATAATAAGATAATATAGTGTTTATTTCTGTTACAAACAGCTGCACGTGAATGTTAAAAGGCAAGCAATGAACAGCGTCACGGGTACTCACCGCCGGGCGGCTTTGAGAGACTTGGCAGTGAGAAATCTCTGTACAGCAATCTGGTTCACCGACTGAGTCAACCCTTGGAATCCAGCACCAATGATGGCCCCCCAGAACGTCAGGCGGACAGTAGGATCCGGCGAAAACCTGAAAGAAGCCATTACAAACTTACACCATTAATGTGTGACTTAAAACCTTTTTTTTTTTTTTTTTTTTTTTTAGCATTCATCAGATAAGATGCATCAGATTGTGAGATTCATCTTTTATTGGTCTATGATGGGACATGAAAATTGTTGTTTCCACTGACCTGACATTTGTACAACAATCATGACAATATATACACATCGCACATGACAATTACATATCTCAATGAAAGTTACAATGATAAAAAACAGCACTTTACAAATCTATTACACAACCGTACATATACAATATGCATATGTTTATATTTTCGTGGACAGCGGATCATTGGGGGGGGGGGGGGTATTGTTTTGTGCATATGTTTGCTCTTTCTTTTGTGTGTGTGTGCAAGCATTCTCCATTCGTTTGTTCCTCTTTGATACACAATCTGAAAAGTAAATAAATACTCATTGTGTAGTTAGATGTACATGTAGTAATCTAAATCAACCATAATTGGCACCATGTGCTCGGCATGTAGGGAAATATACGAAAATTTTATTTACAGATCGAAGTAATTCCCAATATGATCGATCATAACTATATGAGCAAGTTCAGTGATGTAAAATAATATTTGAAATTGTTAATTATTGACATGATTGACGTCATACTGATGGGAAGATTTCAAACGATTCAATGTCGTTTTATTCATGAGCTGTACTCTACAGCAAAAACCACACGTTAGTTTGGCCCCTTAAAGGAGACCTCCGGATGATTTTTAGATTTTTACATTTGAACAACTATAAATTAGTTATACGGGGTACAGAGTTTCAGAATTTATAGTGATTGGGACGAAGGATAAGAATGTTTTCGAAATTTATAACAAATTGCAATGAACAAGGATGATGACATGTCAGCCTCATCATAAGAATGCATGAGTTGGGGCTCAAGGAAGCAGAACAAAAGAAGAAGGCATGCAGAGATTATACACAGGTGAACTTGCAAGCAAGTGATGTTGTAATGGAATTACGCTGCCACATTTCTGAAATATGTGAGGCTCCTATGTCATCGACACTGTTCAGTGTAATTTGTTTAAGGTTTTTCAAAGTATTGTTTCTCTGCTCAAGAACCTCAATAAATTCCACAAATCCATACATGGAACTATCGATTTATGTATCACATGATATGAAATTATGAAAATCGTCTGGAATGCCCCTTTAAGCGTTTTGTGCATGATTCATTGCCATCTAGGAAAATGACAAACTAAGAGATTAGGTGATCGCATGCCCTGTATCTTATTACATTGTGCTATAAACCATATTGGCATTACTAGTATCATTGTTAGGAAATGAGGTTCACACTGACTTTGGCGTTGTTTGTGGTTACGTGATATACGTGATATACGATTCTTTTCGATCCAGTTTCAATACGAACTCGGATGTTTCAAACGGATGTGGTCGAATCTTAGTGGCAAAACATCTCCCTCCCCCCCCCCCTCCTCTCTCTATCTTTCTCTCTCACTCAACACAACTGAAATCGTCAGATATGGTGACTTCGCGATGTGGCAATTAAGTCCTTAGAGAGATGATTATGTTTACAAGAGACACTGCTGGTGTTATGATTAGGTCTCAGAATTCAGATCAATCGGAAAATCAAGTGGACTGTGAGACGAAGTGCATTTCCTCGGAAGGTCGTGTTTTGATTTTGAGCTTGGGTCAGCAACGTTTAATCGATTAACACAAAACATTTCCTTCACTCACTGCGATGTTACTAGATTACAATAAGCAGAAAGGTGGGGATGTTGCCTTCCCCGATGTCAGAAAGAAAGACAGGGAAAGCTTAAAGGGATGGTTTAGTATTGGTGGAGATGGGAATTTGACTTTTAAATTTTTTCGAGATATCAGGAAACCACTTATGAAATAGTACAGAGGATACCATTCTAAAAGGAATTCAAAGTTTATTTGATGAAAATCGGTTTCGGTATGGTTGAGGCACCCCAAAACATTTGCCAAAACAGATTAAAACAAAGCGATAGTAATAAAAGGTGGATGTCACCTTTTATTACTCTTTATTGCTCTCTTTTGGATATCTCAGCCATTTCAAAACCACTTTTCATCAAATGAATGCTGAATTCCTCTTAAAATAACATGCTTTTTTATGTTTCATCAAAGGTTTCTCATTATTTCACCAAACAATGTTAGACATCTGATGTTAGGTCTCAACCAAAATTGTACAAAATACACAACTATTCCATTTCCTGAAACTATCAAGCAATATTCTCCACCAAGTGATGAACTCACTGCAATCATGAACTAACTGCGATCAATTTTATAAACAGAGTTTTTTTGTATCACCAGGAAAAAAAAAAAAAAAAAAAAAACTTGCAACAGAGTCTTTTAAAGACATCCGTCAGTGACGTTATGTCAACATGTACAATTATGCGGCGTTTAGTTTTAAAATGCTAAACAAACAAACAAAAGACGGGAGGGGGGGGGGGAGGAAATAACATCACGTGACCCACACAAAAAAGTTGAGGTGACCCTCTTCTCTGTTGAACTCCCATACATGCTCAACGCCACCCGCCCTAATGGAACCGAGGATGACCACGGTGAGGAAAGAAACGACCAGCACGAAGAACTGGAACACGTCGGCCCAGATCACTCCCTTGATTCCTCCCTGAAATCAACCATGAAGTAAAAACATCTCTCAATATTAGATACAATCAACTTATTGAAAGATCCGTTCACGATTGAGGATTTAATACTTTCAAAGTGTGCACCTTTACATATCATGCAATGTTATGTGACTTTTTGAAACGTCTGGCCAAATCGCTAATGAAGTTGTTGCACTTTTAATATTATGTGGACGTTCTCTCTAACACTCGATTTCCTTTAAGCAAACGTCAATGTAAGCTCGAAGCTACTCATTATATAGCAGATAAAGGGATACCCTGGTTACTTGTTGAAAGATTAAGTGAGATACCATCATAATTATTGTAATATATGATATTCATTACATAGCTGTTTTGTTTATTTGTTTTACCATACTTACGAGTGCAGTGTAAATGGTACACACAGCCCCACTGATGAAAATGGTGGCCGGCATCGGAAGACTAGTGACTGTGCAAGGAGAAACAAGCCGATGAATCACACCATGTAATATTTTCAAGTTCATAAGCCTTATTACTGTGTTGCTGTTTCTTTCGCATCGTGTCACAATACATATCTCAGCTCTCCACTGAAAGGCAATCACTGTCTCATTTGTTTTGACCTCGAGGGTACTGATCATTTCTAGCAAAATAGAAGCAGGTACGGGTTGTTCATTGGACAAGCTCAGTGTACACTGTACTTTATCAGGTTAGGAGCGTCTGTCAGAAGGATTTACTTCCTGGAATGAAATCTGAAGCACTTTGTACTGTGTTCGACACAGAACTGACGTGTCAACTTACGCTATGGACAGTTGGATCCCCCCCCCCCCTTTCTGGTAATTCGATTCAGTATGATTAGATATAGTTCATAGTGGCTACATTAGATAAGTTCATATATGGCTACATTGAAACAGGCACTCATTGGAGGAAAATACTGTTATAGACAATGTATTTTTTGAGTGCTATTTATAACATTCAAGCATGCAGTAAATTCCTATTGATTATCTGTTTGAATGTTGCTTTTCTGTTTATGTATAATCGAAATGTGTATGTATATGTATATATATATATATATATATATATATATATATATATATATATATATATATATATGTATGTATCTGTATTGTCAAACCATGTGAAAACTGAATTTCCTTATTGGACAATAAATCAAATCAAATCAAATCAAATCAAATCAAATACACTCAACAAGCATTTTCTTTAATGTGATATAATCACGTGTCAGTATTAATTGTCGTTGCATTTCATCGTGACTCATGTGTTTCGTTAGTCTCCGACATCCTACGTATTCCTGTCTTTCCTCATCGATTTTTTTTTCTTCTCTTTGAATTCCCCTCTAATTTCAATCTTCTCTTGATTATGATATTGTATACAGGAGGAATTTATCAACGTTGCCACTTTATTGTTATGGTATTATCATATTATGTAGACATTACAAACATATAAAATGATGTATTTGTATTTTCTTGTGCTGTGTACTGTAAATTCAACAGTTATTTTATAAGTGTTTTGTTAACATGCCACTCGTTTTGTATGAAACGGAGGACTCGGTTTTTCATGGAATTATGTTTCATACGCATTGTCTTGAACTTGAATAAAGTCATGACTTAACGAACAACAACAAGAACTTTGTACATCCTGTTCCTGGAAGAACAAACATTTATTTTCTTATCTGTTAACATATGATTATTGCTATGGACAGACACGTATGTGTTTGTATCCGTATCCGGACAATTACCCCCGGCTAAATACTGGTTAGTGGTAAGATTAGAGCAGAGATCAGGGTTAGGGTTAGGTTTAGAGTTGAGAGTATGTGTTAACCCTAATCAGGCTGGGGGGGGGGGGGCGGAATCCGCCCCCCCCCCCCTCGACGTTTGGCGCAATATTTTCGCAGCGCGATAAGCTCCTGCCGCGATGTTTCATGACTTTTTTCTTTCAAGTATCGCGCAACTTTTGACACCAAAATTGTTGCGCCCGCGCGTACCGTTTTGACGTGACGCCCGTTCGAAAAAAAATTGTCAACCCCAAAATTGCTCCAAAACGTGATTTTGTGTACAAATCCAATGCAAATTGTGTTTTTTCAATTAATTCACATAAAAATTCATATCTTGACTTAGAATGGACGAAATTAATTTATCTTAGCATAATAAAGCTTCAAAAAATGTCTGTGACAAATTTTGGCCAAAAAACAAACAAAAACAAAAGGTCGCAAAACAAAGAAATACATAAGAAATTCAAAGAACAATCAAATACAAAAGAAATTAATTTCGATACAGATTTTTTTTTTTATCCTATGTCTCAGGAGAATGATACAAGAAACATTTCTAAAAAGAAATTAGCTTAATTAGACCATTAATAAGTGATTTAAAGCCCCAAACTGATTTTATGCATAAATTACAATAATTAATTAATATAAAATATAAGAAAAAATTTTCGGAGAAAGCAACCATACATTTTGATAGTATACGTCGCGGGCGTCGCGTGTGCCGATTTTCGGCGCGATCACGCGTTCCATAGGCGAGATCTGAAGGGGGGGGGGGGCGGAATCCGCCCCCCCCCCCCCCCCGATATAGCATAGCCAAAAAAGCCCAGCCTGATTAGGGTTAAGGTTAGGGCTAGGTTCAGGATTAGGATTAGGGTTAGGGCCAGGGGAAAGGTCCGGGGTAATTGCCCAGGGGGTAATTGCCCTCGACCCGTTTGTATCATGTGTCGAAACAGGTGCTTGTTACATTTTGTACGGGCACGGCATCGAAATGTGTTGTCTCGATTTTAATAATACATTTGTACCGATAATAAAAATTGTAAATATATAATCTTTATAATTATCATGATTATGATTACAATCAACATCACAATTTGTATTCTTTCCATGGTCATTCAATTTGATCAGTTCCTCACTGTATACAACACTTTATTCACACGTTACACACACGCCCCTTTCTCATTACCTCACTGAATAGACACGCCCCTTTCCCCCTACACCTCAACATTACCTCCTTTGGAAAAATTACCTGCTTGGATGGCTAGAGCTGGTGCATACAAAACGATGGCTAGGTAGAAACTGGTATGAAGAATAAACATAGCCGTCCCGAAGATTCGAACCAGCAGGCCAAAGCGCAGGTGCAAATACTGCAATATGGACAATCACGAAAGTTGATAAACCAAAGCATAATAATATTGCGACTTGAAAACTTTTGGTGATTTCGTAGTCTCTGTTATAGCGATACATGAGATCAGAATAAAAAGCGACAGTGTCCTGAAAATATTTCCCAAGGGAATGTCATTTTACCCTTTCATTCAAAATCACAGAGCAGTGTTTCTCTTTACTGAACAGGTATTGCACATTAGGCTAAAAAAAGACAAAACAATAAGATAGAAAGAGTTATTCATTCTTATATAATCCTGTTCGTATCATCTTATTGGAAAGATACTGTGATAAAGTATTCGAAATAAGTGGTTTCGAAGCAGACAAGGAGTGAGTGAATGTTAATTCAAATTTTATACCAGGAAGGCTAGTATTCAGGTAAACAGGGGGTGTTTCATTAAGTTAGTCAGCGCTGACAAGTTGTCAGTCTCTGACAATCACCATAGTAACAGTCAGTGACCAGAGCATCTCAGCCAATCAAAACCAAGGATTTTGTTGAAATTGTCAGAGACTGACAACTTGTCAGCACTGACTAAATTGATGAAACACCCCCAGGACTGTATTTTGAAGGTATACATCTGTACTACAAGCCGTGTATCAATGAACATGTATTTCAGAGACTTGCCTCTTTTATTCATTACTTTCGCGTTTTGATAACATTCCACTTTATGAAGCTTATATTACGAGACAAATCTTGACTTCAAATCCACACAATAAATGTGCTGTTTATAACTTCAAGATTTCACATCTTAACATTACGGACATTTTATACCAGCAGTTTCAAGTTTTGCGGGGGGGGGGGGGAGGGGGTGTTAACTCATATTTGCCTTTTATGGTACGGTATCTACTATACAGGTTCCGTATTATGCTAACAGTAATCGCATTACATTGTACAAACAGTACGCAAAGATATTAATAGAAACTGTGATAAACAATGCTGCAACATATAATACATTGTGCATGAAGATTTTTAACCACGCAGAAATACTTACTATGACATACAATGTATACAAGGTCATATAGACAAACACACACAACCAATCAAATATAGAAACTCAAACTTATACAACACACGAGTAATTTCATTGAATTATGTCTGTTCAATGATTTATGGACAATATTACATCCTTGATACAGAAATGTTTTCTCACACAACGCCACAAAACGCGTCATGTTGCTTCTTCACATGCTAGTAAAGGCAACTATCACTTCAGAAAAGAAAAGGGCTGAGTAAATGATATATCAGCTTTGAGATCCTTCACGCCTGTCAATATGCGATTTCTGATGGCAATTATTGACTTTGAGTCTGCTCTCATGTGTGACATTGTCTACACGCTCATCTAGCAAATACCACTCGAACGTCTCTACCAGGGAAAAAATACACTGTTAATATATGGCACTGCTGAACTGCATAAGAAGCACACACAGACACTAGCATGCATTCATAACACAATTATCCACATACATTGTTCACTCACGTAAAAAGCTCTTCAGAAATAATAAGGGGTAAGCAAATTCAAACTGCACTGCTGCGAAATATCAAAATGGCTTGCCAAAGGTGGAAAATACTCAGATATTGATAGAGGCAAGTACAACTGGACATTGTTATGCAGTAGCATGTGTGCATTCCGAGCCCCTCTGATGAAACCATCTTAGAATGAGACAAGGAAAAAAAAATCAAACCAATGCCCTTTGTCGCCGCCATGAGGCCCACAAGAGGACGAAATGATCAACCTGGTTGATATAACTTTCCTTAATCATGGTTGCTATATTTTTGACTTCGAAATAAAAACATTTGCCTATTACAAGGTCAAGATTGAGTGTGGAATTGCTACGTCGCTGCACTCTGAATTGGATATGATTCTACCCTTTGCCCTGAAAGCTTTGGAATGCCCAAGTTGGTAAATCTCAATACCAGCCGGCGGGTAACTCCGGTTAGCCTATTCCTGTGCTTCCTTTCCGCGCTGTATAGACATCTAATCGTCCGAGAGGTGTAAGTGTAACGTCTATAGACATTCTAACCCAAGTCACTCAACCATCCCAAAATGAATAGAGGGGGTCAGAGTCTCAGCCCGAACACAGTCTTTGTATAGTCGTGAAGGGGGGGGGGGGATGTCATCAGAACGCATTTTCTTTTTAACTTGATTAAAACAGTGCAACACAGCAAGAAACAAAGAGTGAAGGTATTACGAACTAACAAGTGCGAAGGAAACTATTAAAAAAAAAAGAAGATAAAAATGATGAAAAAAAGGTGTAAATCTTGTTGTCTCTAAAGACCTGTTGGCTTAGTGGGAGCCCAAAGAAGATCGCTGCCCGAATATCTCTTGAATTCTCTGGGTGTTGTTCCTGAAACGTACTTGCTATTTATCAATGGTCCCATTAAGGACATTCCACCTCTTTATGTGTATATGCCACTGGACAGGGACGGGACGCTAACGAGTGGCAGGCTAATGGTGGGCGAATATACTGCGCGACATTACAACATGTGTTTGGAGGAAGGGTGATATGGTACCACAGTGTTACTCCTTGTAATTCATCCTCTACGTCAGGGAATGTATTTACCAACCGGACACGATGGCTTCTGCATGACCCGCTTTTCAAGCACACAGAAAGTTATACTACCCAAACACGCAAGTTGCATAAAAGTGCATGCTTGGGAAACATCGGGGTCTATATGCACGATATCGGTCTTAAAAACCGGAGAGGAGTCGCCATAAAGGCGGTGGGATGAAAGTCAGCATTTCATTGGCTTCCTGTTTTTTATACTGCAATTGCAATCTGCCCTAGTCTGATTAGAAAATACACGATGGGAAAATCGACACGTGGTCATAGCATGACAAGCATATCAACGAGAATCTAAAACTGTCACATTTCAAACACGAAGTACACATCCAGATTATCAACTTGATCTTCGTTAAAGTTCGTCCATTTGCCTTAAATATAGCAAAAAGTTCTTGTACAAGCCCCTCACACTTTCCAGTTTATTTCAGCTGAAGTCGACAGATCAAACCTACAATTATTTTGTGCTCCTTTTCTTCCAATACTGTGCAGAACCTCCTTGGAGTATGTAAGATGAAAGGGTATTATTAATGCAGATAGTCTTGGCGTTTGAACAATAACAACAACAAAGTGTTTATGGTCCATACAAGATTACAAATTTGGTACCTAGAAACTGACTATGTAGTTGCCAAAGTCAAAATCTCTAATTTTCTCCTGGAAGATGGTGACTAAACGTGAGCTGATGGCACTTTGTGCCAAGGAGTTCCACAGACGTGTGTGGGGGAAAATATGCCCTTCAGCTTTAACAGTGTTAAAGCAAAGCACGGCACGTGCCTCTTCCGGGCTCAGCAGTGAAACATTACAGTGAATGAAACATTACAATACGATTTTGAAATAATGCTTCCGTAGCTGCTGTTCGGCATAGGCAAAAAATAGGTTTGTCAATTCATCATGAACATGAATTAATTCAGTGGTGTGATGCATTATTAATTTGAACTCTCTCTACCAATAACGAGGTCATTTGTTCTGTTTTACGATAGTTTACAATGACCGCACCAGGTAATTCCAAAATATTAGCTTCCAAAACTTAGATCCACAGCAATATGATTCCTTTGAGTGATATTGCATAAATTGTCATGCGCCTTCACAGCGAAAGAAGTATTTGAACAACACGAGGAGCGATTAGCGGTAACAGTCAGTCCGCAGCACCCGATAATTCGCTCGTATTTATTCAACTCGTATGCAAGCCCGCTCTAGGCTTGCATACGTAATAAGCTGCGTAAGGGGATTTTGTCCTTGGGCTTTCGGCAACAAAAATACACCTTATGTTCACAAATTTGGTATCAAATTCAAGGAAAATATGTAATCTATCATCACATGTTACTCAAATTATTGTAAATGAAAAATATCATAGCGTAATTTGAGCTTGAAAAATGATGAAAAAAGTAATTCGTGCAGTGCATGTTCAAGACGTCAAAAAAATATCAAATTCACCTTGCGTCTCAATGAAAATGCTTTATTTGGTAGTCCATCTCCTAATCTTTGTATCAATGTAAACATCTTGACAATTTGTTGCTTAATCCGGTCAGGAACCAGTAAAATATACATCGATGTCAGTGCTGATCAGCTTGAAACCGTGTAATCTCAAGAGTAAGCTCTCTCATTGGACAGCGCTTGCATTCAGCGCTTGCATCACATCATTACGCTGCTACATAACGGTTTCATGCCACTTGCGGTTTCTTGGCACGCGTGTAGTTCAAGCGCTGAATGCAAGCACTGTCCAATCAGAGAGCTCTTATCGCGCCACTGTTGACTTTGTGTGGAGCGTACTTCCGGCTTAGGAGTGAATTTTACAGACATTTAAAAACGGAAAAACTAGTATAAATCATGCTTGCGTCTCCTTGACTCCAATATATGATGAACATCTAAGTTTCCTCTCTACGAAAAAGCCAAAATCAGAAACAACAGTTTCTTAATCCGGTCAGGAACCAAAAAAGAACTTTAGACGACAAAATCTTCCGTGAAAAGCAGGTAAAATTTACGCAAATTCAACTGATTATTTAGGCATGATAAGATCCGATGTTATACTCAAATTTAGTATCAAAATAAAGATCTAAGACTGGAGAACAATTTACCGTGACTTGTAGCCATGACAAATGTATGTACAAGTCGCTACACTGTGAAAACCATAGCCCTATCAAAGTCTCGCAAAATCTCGCACGACGAGACACCTTTCGAACGCAAAGATCGTCAACGAGAGTGCTGAATAAATCTTGCTGGATCGGCTCATTAGCATACGTGCTGCGGACTGACTGTAATGTTTCAGCAATGTAGTCTTAACGAGGATCTCTCTGGGAGGACACAACAGCTACGATAGGAATGCCACGCAAAAGGTGTGAAACAGATGGCATCTGCACAGATGGACCGGAAGAAGTGACACGGTCGCATGGCAACATGGGTGAGACCCAAGTTTGGATAGACTTGAGTTTTACATGACGCCTGCAAACAAAATGTGAAGGTCGCGGAATCTGTATTCCTGTAAACAGGAGAGAAGTGTGATATGATCCCTGTGTGCGTGTGTGTGTGTGTGTGTGTGTGTGTGTGTGTTTTGTTTTTAATTTTGGTTGTTTGTTTTGCGTTTGTTTGTTTTGTTTTGTGTATTTCGTGGATTTGTTGCTTTACATTTTTATATGATTTTTTTTTTTTTTTTTGGGGGGGGGGGGGGGGGAGGTAGGGGTGAGTGCTGCTTGACAAGTTGCAATAAAGTTTAGTTCATTCGTGTCTGCACCCCTGCCCCCATCTCAATACTGTGGGATATGACGCTGTTGTATGGACCCAGTACATACTACACCCCTGCTGCGATGTTGCCGTGGGAGCATACCATGTGTTCATTTTGCGTACGTAATCGACTCCTGATTGCGTGACATCATTGTGAAAAACTAGGTTTTGGCACATGCTCATATTTCACTCTGTGACAAACAATTTATGATGTAATGAAGTTTGGGTAGTTTACTACAGGGCATATATCGTTTACAAGGACAACGTTACAGCGCCATAACGTAAGGTTTGAGACTGTTTGACCGACTTCTACACGTTACTCATACAGAGGGGTCCTACTCGTGATGATGAAGAAGAGCGTATGACAACATGCTTGTCATCGGCGTCTTGGCTGCCTGATAGTGTTTGTTATTGTTATTTTTAACTCTACAAACGTCGAGAAAAAAACTACCTTATAGCGACTGTTCAGAGAAAAACTGAATGTCCGTGGAATAGAATTATCACAGAGTGCAGCAACAATTTCATCCTTTTGGTAGGCAACAGAACTTCAAGTCAATACCCCTCTCTGATGTAATCAATAATTACAGAATGGAATTGCACACTAGAGTGGGCAGAAATTTTATTATAGAGATCATACTCCAGTCAGTATGTTGCGAATCATTGTTATATACAGAGGAGAGAAATAAAAGTAATTTCTCATTTTCATTTACATTCCTGAGATATCCGGTTGTAATGGCTCTGTAGTCAGCAATGCACAATCAAATACATTTTTCTCATTATCTCTACACTGATTCAGGTACATTACCGATCGATTAAGGTGAGGAGATAGTGTTCTCATCAGTTAATCTGAAGTGACAATCTGCTCAGCATATTTCCCCGGACGGTAACGCCGTGCAAACTTGCTTTGCAGCACGCGTAGTCACCGTGTTCCATTGCATCTCCAGCAAATCAAATATCGCTCCTACATTTTTTTTTTTCTGAGCTACCAAACCCCGTCCCAACCCACAAACTACACACAGCTAACAGACACACACGATGACAAGCGTCCAACTATACTGTGGACATCATTCTAGTAATTATCTCCGTTATCTATCATCGCGTCATCTCATTTCACTAAGGCCTATTCATACGAATTTCCATCGAGATCTGCTGAAATCAAAGGTAATCAGTTAGAACTGACTCATTCATTAAGATAACGTTCATAAAAAAAAAAATTGACAATTCACTCAGTAGTTCAAAGAAAAAACAAAAAACAAAACAAAACTCCAAAGCATTTGATAGATCCGAGGAGCCAACTTTTTTTTTTTCAGTTTTCTCCCCAACACTCGTTTGGCAGGAGTAAACAACTTATTATGAATTGATCGTAAAACCCAACTTTAATCAGCTGTGTAGAGTGTTTCGCAGCCAATATTTACAAAATCAATCGCATCAATCGAACATCCTCCATATTGCATTTTCAGCTGCAGTCGTCGACATATTTGCTATAAATGTGTGCAACGTTCGCAGTGATCTGATGATTTGTGACATTCCTAGTGCCATTGCATCCTGGTTTTGCGGAATTATGACTAAAATATCAAAATACATTTTAGTCGGTACTGTTCTGCGTGACGTCGATATGTAAGTAATCCCACTACTACCTGAACGTTTTATATAAAACAACAAAACCTGAACAGTGTGAAATATTTCGTTGTAAAATACCCATCCAATCGAACGAGAAATGACTAGGATGAAACGCATCAAAGCATACTATTACGACAGAGGCATAAATACATATGTATATTGAGGGACACAACCCTGATTGTCGATGAACTACTCACTATGTGGTCGTTTCCGCCGTAGTTATTTGTTTTTCATCTCATCGATCTTGTTGTCTCTCTTTACTCAGCTGCAGCTCCGTGTCAACTGTTAGAGCAGTCTTTTTGTTTTTAATTTCTAATTCGGGCTAAATGGTTTTTCGTCTTCTAGTCTCCATTTGCTTTGTAGGCTAGTATTTTCTCTATCCATGGCTTTCACTGTCATATTTACTGCGTAAATTGAATTATGAGTAGTTGCACCTGTATACATAGGCCTACATTGATTGTAGTATAACTACTATAAGCTGTCTTGCATGATAAATACCACAGAAACTGACACAACATTAAAGCGTCTTAAGTGTTCGATTAATCGGTCGATCAACCACGAACAGTCGTGTTTCCGTCATGATGTATACCACCGCTTTCCCCTTTCTTCTCACCTGGTAGGCACTGACCAGCCCCAGGCCGTAGTAGACAGGGACGAAGACGAAAATGGGGACGGAGACCCTGATGATGAAGCTAAATGAGACCAGCCAGTACTGGATACCGTTTTGGTAGATCTCAGCCGGATGACCCAACAGTGTGATCGCCGACAGGAATGATACTACTGTCGATAGTGCAATCGGAAGACTGGACATGCTGCGATCGGCCAACAAGAACCTATGTGAAAAAATGAAAGAAAGATCAAAGGTTTCCTTTTCTAACTACCAATAATGGACTAAGCAGCCCTCCCTGCGATTTCCGAAATCAGTTGATACCGGACGTATTTGTGTAAATGACAGTAACATGCACAATGCCTAAACTGAAGAAGACGTCGTTGATGGAATGTTGCGATTCTTACGTTAGTGCGCTTTGTCTTACAGACTATACAGTTATACAATTACCGTAGCTGTAATTCATCTGGGTCTATATATACACTGTACTATAATATAATAAAATGGAACATAAAGGTTCTTTCTGCTTGATTTCGGTTGAGTCTCAACTCCCAGCATGCAATTTCATAATGTTACAAAATGTTGTTACTCTGAAATAGAGTTATTGCATGCCACAAATAATGATAATTGTGCGAGAGATTTGAAACAATCCGCGATCAAGCTGATCTATTTGGATCTTCAAACGGACTGTTGCCTTGTTTTCCTTATTTCATACCTAAAATGATACGTCAGTGTCCGTGTGGAATGGAACTGTGCTTGAAGACAGCGCTTCTATACCATTCGTTTTTTGAGGCCCAGTAACATGTGTAGATCAAATACTATTCTCCTTCTTCTTGTTCTTGATCTTGTTCTTGTTCTTGTTCTTGTTCTTGTTCTTGTTCTTGTTCTTGTTCTTGTTCTTGTTCTTGTTCTTGTTCTTGTTCTTGTTCTTGTTCTTGTTCTTGTTCTTCTTCTTCTTCTTCTTCTTCTTCTTCTTGTTCTTGTTCTTGTTCTTGTTCTTCTTCTTCTTCTTCTTCTTCTTCTTCTTCTTCTTATTATTATTATTATTATTATTATTATTATTATTATCATTATCATCATCATCATCATTATTATCATCATCATCGTTTTGGAAAGACATGGCAGCCAAACTGCAAGAGCTTCGTGGCCCATAGGTTGAGAAGCGTCAGGTTTTCTGGAATGTTCATTTGTAAAAGGAATCCTGCTGTTAACGGGAAGGATATTTTACCCCGTGTGACTGATCATGTTTTGTGGGTATACCGCGCAAGTTGTTAACTGTGGAGCCAATAGATTAAGTGCTGTCAGAAAGGAAAGTCTGACTTTATTCAATCAATTGAAAACTTGATGGAATGACTGCAATGGGTTACTAATCACTATATTTATTCGTTTATTGAATCACTTGTCTGTTTTCATGTTAAACAACAAAAATATGATAGGCGGGATGCATGACGGGCGTTGCCTTACACTAATTTTCCCGGCCTCTGACGTCAACATTTAGATGAAAAGAATGCCAAATTCACGGTACACATACCTTTGAATTCCTGACCTGCACGGTGAAGTCGTATCGCGTCGACGTGCTTGTGTGTGAATGCGTGTGTGCGTGCGTGTGTGTGTGTGTGCGTGTGTTTTCCCATCCGTGTCAAAAAAGACAATGGCCTACGGAATATCATTCTTAACCGTGTTTGGAATGAAGGCGTGGTGGGTTAAAGCCTGATATTTAATACACACCACCAATCTTCTGTAGAGTAAACGAGTGCCATTCAAGTATTTCACCAGTTTGCTGCACAATGCAAGGGTACAAAGTCCATTATATAATAATATGATATCTGTGAATGAAAACAACAGTCGACGCTCTATGACAGGCATATTTCAGAAAGTGACAACAATATCCATAGACGACTGAAGCAGTTCATTACGAAAGCAAAACTAATTCAAAACATGCTGTATAGATTGCATTACAGACAGCAAATTTGTGCTGTCATTATGCAATCGTCATTATACGGTTATTACTACAAATATCACGACTACGCTTCAGATCGGAGTACCATGTGTTAAAAAAGACATCTAAAATTAAAGCGCCGAATATTTTGTAATCTGTATTTTCGAATCTGGTTAATCAATAGATGAATTAGTAAACTATCAAACCAAATATGAATCTACAGCAATACAATAATTCATTGCGATTTTTTTTCTCTCTCTCACACGAGTTCCCTGATTGCGACAATATCAAATTTATTAGACATTCAAACGCGAAACCAAAATGACAAGAAAAGAAAAAGGGTAAGAGTATCCTCTATAGACTCCAATTTCACAATCAGTACTCCCACTATACCTTCTCGTTGTTGTCTGTCCACCACCTGCGAATGCGTGGTAGAGACCTGTGGCTAGAGAAGCCGCCAGCATTGCGCTAAAGACCACGTAATCGATGGCGGAGAAAGGCTGGTTGTTTCCGTTCATCGTTGCATTGGTGCTCGCCATCGTAGTGGTCTCGTTTATGTCCATGGTGGTCGGAGACTGTTGGACGACTACGACGGACAAGTCGCAAGGGCGAGTCTTTCACAACTCACGTTGCTCTCACTGCTCGATTTACCCTCGAATATACACTTTCACAGTGCGTAGAAATACTCGTTATTATACCTCCTGCATTTTGATGAAATTAAACCAAATAGCCAATCAAAAGAAAATATAAGACACAGAATATGTATATAAACATTTCGCATTCTACATGATATAAATGAGATGACAATTATATAAATTGTTGCAACTCTTCATACGTCTGACAACGGACGAAGGGTGTGGCTGGATCCAGGTTTGATTTCTGTATATGTGACTAGATGGTCGCATATCTGACATCGGTTGTTCCCACATTTTGGTTTCCAGTATAGGTCTGATTGTTTTGTGGACTTGTGATCGTGTTAGCAAACTTTTGAGATAAGGTGGCTGTCGTTGGAAATGCAGGGGATGTACTGCTACCTTGGGGGCTAGGAGTGATTGAACTTGTTATTCCTTCCTAACCTCCTTCATGAATTGCTGTGATGTTGGATGGTAAAAAGTGGTTACAAAAACCTTGGGTGTGTGAGAGTCTTTGATCTATAGACATCAACAGCTGATCAAGGACTCCTTTACTTCCTTGGTAACGCGGTTGCAATATTGTTACGACTTACTTGTTATTGTTCTCTCAATATCAACACTAAGAAAGAGCGAATCGCTCGAAAATCTGTGTGCCCAAATAAACCGTGAATACAGCATGAACTTTGTTTCAGTTTTGATGATATTATCACGCCAACACGTTGACACCTTACTGTTGTAATCATGTCTTTATTGATAAGTAAAAACAAAGGACATGTTGACATATATACCAGGTCCATGGTCCTATTCTGGACACATGGCAGGTAATGACACACTTACAAATACTTACAATGAACAAATAACAATATAGAAATATTTGTAACAGATTTGTGAGGTTGACAACAATCACAAAAAAATTCATTAATCACCGTACACTTCCCCACACAGTACACATACACTGTATTACATTCCTGATTGCTGAAGTGCTAATCAATTGCACTAATTTTATACTTTCCTGGATACGTATTACATAATTTTGAGTTATTTAAGTGTCAAAAACCAATGACTCATTTCGTTATTTTGTCCAGGATGTTCCATCACATTTTCTAACTGATCAAATGAAATTCGAATAAATCATTATATTTGTCCGGGATACATGCAGTGTTCGCGTGTCAATCCAATTTTACCCATTTATACACTTTTTTGGATAAGTGCCGAATGTAATTCCAGTAAATCATTAAATTTATCCATTTAATGTAATAATTCTCAATACACATGATTATTACATATTATTAATTGTCTTTCATACTTACATACACTACATTTCTAAGTGATTAACGTCCCCCAATTCTGTTCTTTTCTTGCACAGAATATGGTGAATGATGAAACCTTTTGCATAGAATGTCTTGATAGAATGCAGTATGGGACTTTGTTTGGATTTATATGTTTTGAGTAGGCCTTTCAGTCGTCTTCAGTAGTGTTTTCAAGTGTTATCTGTCCCTTGCTCCGATCTCGATGGCAAGGAAAGAAGGCTTATAGCCATGTGTTATAGTTCATTAAATAATACTTTGTATTTCTCTATACTTTTCTTTCATGAGCGGCCTCAGTGTTAGGTTCGAATGGTACTGTCAATTCAACAGTTAGGATTTGCTTTACTCTTTCTAGCAAGACTACTATGTCTGGTCGTTGATTAGTTGTAACTACGTGGAGTGGAATCGTTCCGCCTGCCACTTTGCACCCATCTAGATCAGCGTATGACATGAATAGTGAGAAGAGACTCTTTGATCGTATGGTAAATATATTGCAATGTGTTGTTGTGTCTCCATTCGTACCTATGATTACACAGTGTTCTTACAATATACATAGTATATTTACTGATGACCACTGAAGTATGGTGCCCTTATTCGAAACTATTGTAAAGCATTTATGGGTGGACCGTGATACAAGGTCAGGCCCAAATCTTGATTTCAGAAGAAAAAAAAAAACCCAAGAAAGGAATTACAAAATGTACGTGTATTTGGGTGTGGTGGAGTTGCCACATATCTGTGGTTTGTTCAATCGAAACGCTGGACAAGGAGAGTGGCGTCATGTACTTTTGAGAAGTACTTTGTGACAAAGAGTACCAATTAATGATAAACTTTTTCCAGCTCTATTCGTAAAAGTTAATAAATGTATACAGCAACGAGGGAGGGGGAAAGAGGGGATATGAAATGCAATCACCACTCAATATTGACTTTTGTCATCGATGGAAGGGTATGGAAAAATGAATCATGTCCATTTAACCGTAATATTCCGAGAGAGGTCCATGTAAAGCTGAGGAGATTAGTCGAGATGAGGGATACCAATCACGCCAGTTTGCTAACTGGCGTGATTGTTTTTCATTTTCCAGCTTCTCCGTTGAATCTGGCCAAACAGGCATATTTTGGACTCTTCTCGAACAGGGCTCGCGCCATAACTATCGTTTATCTGTCTTTATCGTACATCACGCTGATGATTAAATCATGGGGGTTTCTACCTCCATGATTAAAGGTACCTTTTGGAGCTTCTCAGTAACATGGTGAGCTCTCATTGCATACGATGGTGCTTCACTTCCCTCTTCCCTTTTTGGGAGGATGGGGTAACAAACACACAAGCACATGCACATGCACACTCTGATACACAACACATGTACAAACCGATTTCTGAGGGGAAATTCGTGAATTAAGTCATTGTTCTCACGGGCGGATCCAGGAATTCCGCAAAGAGGGGGCGCAAAGCGAGGGAGCGTATCGAGCGGGGGCAGGGGGAGGGTGTGGAAGGCAGGAGGGTGTACCCCCTCCCACGATAGGGCGTTTTGGTTGTTGTTGGTGTTGTTTATAATGGTCATCGTGCGATTTCATGCATACTTTTGGTATTAAAAATATACAGGGACACGCCCTGAATCAGCCATTTGTTCTAACCGCCATTGTAAAATCAAATACATTGAGAATCTTCATCAATATTGTATCTCAATTTCTGAGCTATAGCATGCAGAATATTCATCACCTCTATGTATGTCAGGATGTTTAAAGGACCCTCACGTTAATCCTGGTCCTGTGAAATTCAGTGTCATGGTGATTCTGCTGATGAAAGTAGTTCTTCACATTAACAATTCAGGGATCTTTTGGTCCAATTTAAGTGTCAAATGTAATTTCATTTATAATTCTTTTTTCTATCTCTCCATCCATTGAACTATTCTCCACAAGCGGCTCTTTCTTATACCTTTCCTGGTGTCATCACCGTTATCAGTAAAGGCAACTGATTTAGCCTAAACCTAAAAGTTGGCCTACTTAATGCATCTTGCAATAACCAGGTGGGTGTAATTTACACACTAACATCAAAAATTGAAAGGTCTTATTTACATACAAAATAAATTCCACACTTTTTCTGCCCTATAATCAATCACTGAACATTTTCCACAGAGTAGACCTAATCACTCATAGTATTGTAGCTATGAAACACGTCTTGTTATCATTAATTTGCGCATTGGTCAAGGTTAACTTCACAAATAATGACGCAGCTTAGCATGAAAGTCAAGGGGCGGAGCTGAGTGGACGTGGGTGCAGAATAATATTTGAAAAATGATTACAATTCGTTGTGATATCTGTAAACCACTTCCCGGGGATCACTTCACACCAGTAGACGCCAACATGGAATAGGATCCCAGGAGACCTTTGATAGGAAGGTGGAAGACAGACTTTCCACCACCGCCCTTCTAAATTAGTAGACCGACTAACGTGACGCTTGATCTTACGAAGCGCATGATCAATACCAAGAAATAACGTGTCAGAGCAAATGCACTGCGTGCGCATCGCATCGCATCGCATCTGACATACCTCCTCCACGCCTTTGCCCTTCCCCACTACTAGACTGCCACAACCGGGCGTGGTTGCATTCATTTGTGAGGTGGAAATATCTACACCAATGTAAGACCAAACTATAAAGTCATCAGGAGTACTTACCCTGTCTTTTGGTTACAAGACAGAACCCTGACTGAAAGAAGCTAGAATCATCAAATGCTAGAATATTAGGGGTATAATGGCTAGCATCGGCACAGCTCCGGCGTTCGGTCTATTCCTGAAGGCTTCCTTCGTTTCCCGGCACCAACCGTGCGCAGTTCAGTTGACGCTGCCTGATCTTCCAACGTGTGATTTGTAAACACTCCGCCGTTGTACAGCTACGTGTAGTAATGTGTGTCGCATGCGTCTAGCAACCAATCGGTTGGGCGAACTCTCATTCATTCATCGAATTCTATCAACGACGTCCACATAAAAGGGCCGTGCGCGCACACGAAGCGTTACCACAACTGAGAGCGCTCTGATTGGTCCTTCATTTTTTTTTTCCTTTTTTTTTTTTTTTAATATCCGGTATGCTCGGTAGAGGTACTGTACTACAGTATTAAACATATCGTTACAGAGGGGGAGGATACTAGTACTTCTTCTTCTTCTTCCGAGTAATACATATTAATCAAGGCGGTCATGCCCAGGGCAAATATGTTACATTACCTTATAAAACAATAACCGTTCGGACAGAATCTCCTCAAAAGAAAGAATCTACGAACTCTGACTAGTCGGGAAAAACAGTGCCCTAATCGTCCCGATAAAGCCACCACAGAAGAGGGGAGACACTATTAAAAAATATCCACACTTCCTAAAAACAAAACAAAGATTATCTCTGGAACACTCATACAATAAAAACTGATAATTCCAAGAATACTAGAATCTCATCAATGAGGTCCAACTTTTATGGTTCAATTCTTTAAGTGACTACTCACTTTACTTTTCTTTTCAGGGATTTTCTTTTCAACGTTTTGTTTCACTATTTTATTATACTAGTATGTAAATGTTTGAAAGCTTGGCTGTCGATTATGAAATTTACATATATAAACTAAATATCTTAAACATACAAATGTGAAATAGACGCAAATTTTTTGTTTCGTTTCCTCATTGATACCAAACATACATTGAACCAGTGTTAGATTCAAACTGAGACCAGTTTCTTTACATTATTAGTATATTACTTTCAAATCATTCCATTAGAAGTGCACAAGCACTTCATATCTTAGTGCACAAGCACTTCATAAACTGATGGTCCATGGTTTCAGGTTGGTAATCACAAACATACACACACACATATGCACACACACACACACACACACACACACACACACAACTGAGTGGCTCCTTTCTTTCAATCTTTATAGCGGAAGCTAAAACAATGGCGTTGTGAAACAAGGGGTTTTAACCGTCGCTACAATGCTTGTGAGGTTATTGTTGTGACAAACATCCCAAGCTATAAGATGGGGTTTTGGCCTACTTCTTCCTCTTCCTCTTGAAATAATTCCAACCATGTGCACTTCCATCTTATCAGGATTAGAAACACATATCTCAGTGTAATAAGAATGGTGTTTCACCTTTTTAACATTTAGCAATTAATGATTCGTCCATCGAAATTTCCATCTTTTTCTTCATGGTTGATTGCTCTAGTATAAGTGTGTGTGTTTGTGTATTTTCTCCCATTGGGGAACGCCGGCCGCGTATTTTTTATTTACACCACTGCTCCGCCACAATATATAAAAAAACAAACAAACAAACAAACAAACAACAAAAAAAAAAAAAAAAAAAAAAAACAGAAACGGCTCGCGCCCTAAGACTACGAGCATAGGGACTCTACCTAAAGGCCCCCTCACCTGAGCGAATTGCCTGAAATATGACTTGCGATGGCTGGCGAAAGGCATTTTTGGAAAAATCGTTTTCAATGGTAATTGATAGTAAGTCATATTTACCCTTCGTGTTTGGGTTCGTACACCTTCTGAACTAACAGTTGCGATTATTCAAATTCGCACGGGATTTTTGAACATGTTTAAAATTTCCCGACGAATTGAAAAATCGTCTGTCATTTGCATCTCTTATCTAGTCTGCGGTAATCGTTCGTTTATCGTTCGTGTGCTACTGTCACGCATAGTCCCTCATCGCGCTTTTGCCAAGGTGGACCGATCTCGAAAGAACCCTAAACGAAGCAACACGATGACTAAATATGACTTGCGCATAGAAACGAAGATACTATGACAAATGTGTTTTCGCTTGCCATCTATATGCGAAGGGAAACTAAGATTGACTTTTACTAAATTTGAAAGGCGATGCATACACGAAGGCAAGTCTAAGAGATACTATGACAAACTATGGATTGCGAAGTGATACGAATACGAGCGAATGACCTGACGAAGAAATTGGCGAATGCTGTGCTGCTCTCTGTGACCAGCCACTCGCCACGATACTCATCATATAAACATTCCACCTGAAAGTTTCAAAGTTTCTTCAGAAAAATGGAAGATGCAGCCCGCCTCAGAGTCCAGTATTTACTGGCAATGGCTCAGAATAATATTATACATCAGCAGCTGAACCTACACCAGTTCATCAGAGGCCGATTCAGATGGAGACGAGGCTTCAGACGACGTCGTATCTGGAGAAGGACGTGGCTGAACCCTGCCAGAAGAAGGGCTTTTGGAATCGACGACCAGCTGTTGGTTGAGCTCCGAAGAGAAGACCCTTCGACTTTCAAGAAATTTCTCTGCATGCCCCCTGAACTCTACGATGAAATCCTGGAGAGGGTCAGAGGAAGAATCAGGAGGCAGTACACCTGGTACAGGAAGCCGCTGGAAGAAGGTCTCAAGTTGGCAGCTACTCTCTGTCATCTTGTGTCTGGCACCAAGTACTCCGAAATGCAGTGTGGGTGGAGGGTGCCTGAAAACACCCTATCTGTAGTGGCAAGGGAAGTGTGTCAGGCCATATGTGACGAGTATGCAGATGAAGTCATGACATCCCCTAAACCCCTGATGGATAGAAATTGCAACTTGCTGGTGGATTCTATAACTACAAGCGGTGGAATTTTCCCCACTGTGTGACAGCTATTGATGGCAAGCATGTGGCCATCAGAAAGCCTCCTCTGTCCGGCTCGCTATGCTGCAACTACAAGGGTTTTTTTTGTATAATCCTGTTGGCTGTTATAGTGGACAGTGACTACAAATTTATCTGGTGCGATGTTGGTGGTAGGTATGATACAATAGGGGAAAGGGGGTAGGTCGAGTCAATTTAGGGGTACGTCAGATTTGTTATCACCTCACCTCCATTGTTACTGTTTCAATATTTGTTTTTTTTTTTTTGCTAAAATGATAGCAATTGGGAAAATTCATCTCAGTTTTTGCTTGATACCCTTTTTCTTCTTCAAAAACGTGCTTTAAGAATAATTAATAATATTGGATATTTATTTCACACAAATGATCTTTTGTGTAGAAGCAAAAATCTGAAGTTGATTGATTTGTTTCATTATAATGTTGGTATTTTTATGTATAAATTTTCAATTGATGAGCTTCCTGACATTTTTGCACATACTATGTTCATAAAAAATAACTCTCTTCATATCTACCCAACTCGTCATCGTGATGACTATCACCTTCCACGTACTCGCACAATTTTTGCGAAAAAAACCCAGTAATGTTTACAGTGCCAAAAATACTGGAATCTTCCGGCTGATTTTACTGTTTATCTTTGACGTCCTTTAAATGTAAATGTTGCGTGGATGATTTCTCTGGCCGCACTGAAATCTAGACGGACCTGGTCGCTTTTATACTCCCCGAGGAGCGCACACACACGTACGAGAACGCCTGATCTATTCTTTCGTCTTCGTTTCCAATCGCACGCCATATCAAACCATTGCTCATTGTTCGTTCGTCTTATCGGGTCATATCAACCCTTCGCTCGCCTTCGGCCGCAATTTACTCAAAGAAGTGAACAGAAAAATCGTTATCCTTCGCATGTCAAATTTATCCTTCGCTTACCGTACGTTAATCATATTTGACTTTAGTTTATAATCGGATGATTTGAAGGCAATTTTATTTGAAATCGTTGAATTCGCGCGCATTTTGTGCGTTTTTCCCATTCGTCCCCCTTCGTCCCCCTACATTCGCTCAGGTGTGTTCGCATACAGGGGCGGATCCAGGAATTCCGTAAAGAGGGGGCGCGTTTACAAAATTAGAGGGGGGTGGGAGCACGAACCCCTCCCCCATTTTTTCTTTTTATTTCTTTTGTTTCAACAAAAAAAAAAAAATAAAGGGGGGGGGGGGCGTGCGCCGGTTGCGGTCCTCCCTGGATCCGCCCCTGGCATATATAGGGCCTACTTCTTAATGACAATGACCACAGATGTCGGCATCACCTCGCTTTGGCATGGTGAGTTAGGGCTTGGACTGAAAATCAGAAGGTCCGGTGTCACGGTGGTTCGACTCCCAATCGGGGTCTTGTTCAACATCTTGTTTTCATTTTTGCTCTTAATTTCTAAAGTATATGTAACGGTTTATTCTGTCAGGCTCAAGGCTAGAGAGAGTAATAAAGTCAAAGACTTTTGATAGCCGTTTCTTTCGTATTTCTGGGAATTGTGGCGGAGCAGTGGTGTAAATAAAAAATACGCCCCCGGCCCATTAGCCAGTGCCGCATATAAAGATATCCGTCACTGCCAACAGCCAGAGCCTAGTTATAAACCAGTTCGGGGTTCCACTTTGAGCATGAGCAGAAAAAGGTCATCTGTACCAGCATGTTGGTTTTTAAGTTCACTGATATAAGCATCCATGATGTAATGATTATTCAAGCGATCCTTATAAGTGGTGCTTGCTGGCACATCAACCTGACATTAAAAGCGGTATTTAATATCAATAGAAAAAAGATTGTCAACACGTTCAATGCATAATGATGAAATGGTACTTTCCCAAAGTGCTAATTATTGATGGATCATTCTGGTCTACGCAAGTTCATCCTTTGTTTGAACATGAATTGTTACGTCGGGCAAGCTTATGCCTTCTGTCGTTTGAAAACTAGTGGAGTGCCTAATCAACTGAGAAAGAAGAAAGGTCATTTGTACCCATGTGCCCATGTAACCCCGAACTGGCTTATTGCCAACCAGTGCCGTATATTATACGGCACTGTTGCCAACCAGACTGTTGCCAACCAGTGCCGTATATTAATATACGGCACTGTTGCCAATAGCATCAAAGCGCCCTCTCACGTTACCTCGTTTCATTCATGACGCAGTAAAAGCGCCATCGGTGAAGTAACTGTTGTCGTGTTGTATTCAGGGATCGCTCTCCCAGATTCATGACCACAATGCATTCATGCTAGTTTATATGCGTCAAAAGTGTGACGTATTTTCTTTCCAGATGCCTTTCCCTTCAAGTACTGCTCCTTATATCATTCTAACTTGGGGGGGGGGGGGGGCATGTCATGAAGCAGTTTGGTCGGATATTTTTCTAGCAAACTGTTACAAACTACTGAACTCCTTGCATCTGACTGGCTGAGAGCAAATTTGTCTGATTTGTCGGACAAATGCTTCATGAAATGCCCCCAGTTCACATAACAAGGGGGGGGGGGGGCGGGGGGAGTTGAATTGCTCCCTGCTATATGGACCATAAAATACATGTGAACATTACATGTGTAGCCCATGTGCAGATGAAACATTGTACACGTGCATGTATTAATTATATGACAGTTCTGCGTCGGTGTGTAATAAATAATCAGTTTGTATAGATATCAAGAGTAAAAACAGTCGTATAAGCACCGCAGGAGCCAAAAAATTGGACTGACGTTTCGGTCAAATTAGACCTTTATCAAAGTAAGTCTGAACATGAACAATTTGATGCAAGAAAGTAAAAAAGACGCATAAGTTGCCAAGATACAAATAATGATAACAAAAGGCTGGCTGGACGCAAGGTATAAGCGCTAGGGAGTGACGCCACAAAAGAAAGAAAGAAAGATCCTAGAAAGAAAGATCTTTCTTTCTTTTGTTCATGTTTTATTGTTTATGTTCGGACTTACTTTGATAAAGGTCTTTGACCGAAACGTCAGTCCAATTTTTTGGCTCCTGCGGTGTTTATACGACCGTTTTTACTCTTGATATCTATATGAATATATCAGCAATTAGTTTTTGCTCGGAGTCCAAGAAAGTATAAATTCACAACAGCAGTTCAATATGAAAACTCCGTGAGAGACGTAGTTTTGACGAATTTTCGCCCAAATTTTTGAATTTTCGTGTTTGACTTGACAAAGGCCCTATGGGCGAAAATTCGTCAAAACTACGTCTCTCACAGAGTTTTCATATTGAACTACTGTTGTGAATATATTGTGAAGGAAACCCCCTCCTTTGACTAAATTCATTTTTTTAATCCCCCCCCCCCTGTTGATTCATTTCCAAATTCTAAAACATCAATTCCTTTCAAAGATTAACTGGTGGCAGCAATTTAATATGATTTATAGGTCTCCGACTCCCCATGTCACATTATTATTAGTGGCAGCCAGAAGGATTTATTTATCCTCCCCCCTCTCGCGTGACAATATCTACCTTATTATACAGGTTGTATATATATATATATATATAGATTATATATCCGTTGTCAGTCTTTGTCAGTCTGCCCGAAGATCGCGACAGCGTGAAACCGCCGGTAGCAGACAAGGCACCAAAACACAGGTACGCCTATAGGCCTATCTTTTCATTTTTGAAGCGCCATGAGCACTGAAAGGTGCTGTGCCCTATACAAATGGCCACTATTATTATTACAAATTTCCGCAATGTAGGCCTATCAAAACAACCCAACTGAAGTGGAATCTCAAGAATGTTCATGGTTTTCAATAAACAAGACATCAGCGCTAGGATCTATAAGCGGCATCGCATGTCAATCGCATTGTTGTTTTTTCTGTAACAACAGTACTCGGTCTATTTTTGTTTGCACTCCATTTCCCCTGACGTTAGGTATAATAGGGTACATTTGAATATAAGAAGTACTGACTTGAGGAGAATTCGTGTAACTTGATTGATGATCAATGTGATAATTCCAGGGTAGATTATTGTCTATCATCTATTGTAACTCCAAGAAACTTTGTAGTCTTGACTTCCTTAATGACAGCATTGTCAAAATGTCGAATTGCTGAATAACATACAACTTTTGTTGTTGTTTATTCAAAGACAATCTATTCGTCTTTATCCAATTTGTCACATTTACAGGTTCTACATAAAAAAAAAAACTTCAACTAATTCAGGATCACTATGAGTACAAAATAAATTTGAATTATCAGCAAAGAGATAAAGGAAGAACATTCGAAGAAGTTTTAATGTCAATAATATTACTAGAGAGAGAAGAACAAATGGGCTAAGAAGGCTTTTTTGATGGGGTATACTCCACACGTGATAGACAAGTCATTTCCGCTAATGGTAATGACGAAGTATACTACTATCTTCCAGAAAGATAACTCTCGAACCATTCTAAAGGGTCTCGCCTTATACCAGTGTATACTGTGTTTTATAAGAACACTGTCAATGTCATCATAATAGCCAGGGGCTTTGCTTGTTTTGAGCTGAAGTAAAATTTTGATTAATTCTTGCCTGTCTGTTGGTTCGAAAAATATTGAGTATTAATTTTGTGAGGATAGAAATTCGTAAAACGATTTATCATTTGGAGCAATATAGTTTGTGGTAAGTTTGAATCTATTTTAGAAAAATTTCAGAATTGGATTTAAAGGTACCATTATCAACTTGTACACTCAGCAAAAAAAGAAAGTAAACACTTTTTCAAGTTTATCTTTCTCATAGACTATCTGGCAAAAAATGGTGTTTTATATACCAAAATAAAGGTAATTTAATTAGCTATCAACCCAGCAGGTCAATGAAAATGTTAACTTAACGCATGAGTGAACACATTCGTTTTTCTCTTCCAAGGCACAAAAGTAAAAATTGCAAAATGGACAAATTGTTATTCAAGCGTATCTGTTTTTCCATATAATAATGAGAACAAAAGACAAATTCAACACATATAGAAATGCAAATTAATTTGCAAAAATCAACCTATGATATCAATAATGTCTCTGTAACCTTCCAAAGATAAAGAAAGGCAAAAATAATGGAGGAAAATGAAGAATCTTCTGTCAAATCCGCAGTCAAAAGACATAAGAGAAAAATTATGATAACAAAGAAAGTTAAATTTGAAACGTTATTCCAAATTAAGAAAATTTTAAATAATATTAGGTTCTTGAATTTGTCTCGTGCATTCTTAAATTCCCAAAGGTAAAATGAAGAAATTCTGCCGATTTTATCACCTTTACGGCTTACTCCCTATATATGTCATTTAAAGTTTGAATTGATGGACAATATGTTCCACATTCAGTTTCCCTACTATGTTTTTGTTTGTAATATAAAGGAAAATAAAGGAACAGAAACTTATTTCTGCTATTTCGTTCATGTCTCTCATTGCGTTAAATTGGTCTTTTGTTATCATTTGCTATCTTGGAGGGCATTAGCAAATGAATCTCAATAATCTATGTCCAATTCTGCAATTTTTACTTTTCTGCCTTGGGGGACAAAAACGAATGTGTTCCCTCATGCGTAAAATTTCCCTCTGTATGCACCTACTAGGTTGATAGCCAATTAAATAATCTTTGATATGGTATATGACACATTGATTTTTATCAAAATCTTCTATGAAAAATATTAATGGGAAAAAGTGTTTACTTTCTTTCTTTTTTTTTGCTGAGTGTACTTTAGAATGGTATTTGTAGTTTACACTCTGTTCTATAATAAACGGTATATACCTATTATCACCTTCCAAGTATATTCTTGATATCACTTTTGCATTGACTCATTTGGTCCACAAAATATTTCGTTTTCGCTGTAATCTGAGCGTATTGGTTAGAATATTGTTGCATGCGATATAATATAATTATTCGAGAAGTTTCATTAACATAATTAACATAAAGAGTATTCTTGCTATCATTAACATTTTATTGAGCATTAAATTGTTTTGGATTTCATTTGTAATCCTGAGTACGATATTTCCTGAGAGGAATGGACGTAATCTATAAGCAATCAATCAAAATACCAAGAAAATTGTCAAAATTATGCTTGGTCATAGTTTCATTTGTGTCATTTTGACCAGACAACAGATCGAAGTTTTTCTTGAAGTATAAAGGCGGTAATTATTATTTTCACTTATTTTCATTTTTACTTACATCCCAGCTATAGTTCAGCATCAATATCCAGGTCCAAGTATACGCTCTGTATTATTGATTGATCACATCACATGCCCTTTTATGCTGAGAGTTAATCTGTTATGCCTTTTAATCATGTGCCGGTTCACAATGAGCTTGCTCACGGTTTTATCATAGCTAATTCTCACTCTTCTGGCAATCCATTATTAGTCAAGTTTCAGAAATTCATGCCTCAAAATTGATTGAACTGTAAGCGGTTTTTGTTAGAAACAAATTATGGAGCAGTGTCGTCCGCATCATGACTTGAAATGGACCCTATACGTGTGTCGAATACAAGGTAATTATGATGAATAGCAATTAAGGGACCTATGTAAGATAGATCCTTGAGACACCCCTATAAATAACCCATGGGTAATTCTTCAGAAATACAATCCTCTGATCCTGATCCGAAAGGTGATTTTTCAAACCACTGATCCCATGAGCCTGAAGTTGGAGTGTCAGTCGACCACGTTTCAGACGGGCCTGCGCCTGTGATACACTGTAGGTGTCGTATATAGGCAAATCAACGTTATCAAGAAATAAGTGGATATTTTCGAAACCTTCGATTAGCACTTTTTTATTCAAAGGAATTTAAAAAAAAACTTCTTTTCCAACGCTTGCAAGTGTTCTTTGAAATTTATAATTTTGACCATTGTGCTTATTGTTCTTCGTTTGTTAACACAATTGACAAATTACTACAATATTAATTTGTGCTAATGTATCTATTAATAACCCATTATGAGGGCTGGACTGAATTATACATATATATTCTTACATATTAATATCCATTCAAAACGCCATTCAGGGGGCCCAATATACTTGCCTGATCTAACTGTTAATACGCCATTTAGGGTATCTGACGTCTGTAGTGACGCCATTTAGGGTTAGGCCTATGTTTTACACCATTTAGGATGCAAATTTCACTCGATTAGAGGTATAGGCCTACTGTCAGTTGTGTTACTGACGCCAGGGTCAGTCATCTATCAGGATGCTAGGGCAGCAAATGGTGTTTAATTGGTCAATGATGCTATTTAACTTGATGTGTGGTGGGACTATGATAGCGGTGATGTCTTCGTCACCCGATGCTGCATGGGTCCATGAAAAATAGTCATTCACAATACATTCATCTTCTGTGTGCAATCCGCATGATACAGATGTCCCCTTCTGTTTTTGACCCAATCCGGAAGTCAAAATATCACGAATAGGGGTACTGCGATTGCGCGTTGGCAACAACCGTGCAAGCACCTGCACTAATCGACTCACTAAACCTAATGTAAAGCGCTCTAGTACATGTACAGGTATATCGCAAATACTCGTCCTATCCAACCAAGCCCAACGACAACTACAATATATGTCGCAGCTCCGTCTCCTGGGCTGGTGGTAACGAGAACTACTGTGCGTACTTATCGCGTACATACAAGGGAAACGCTATTTCAAAACAAGGGAGTCGAGAAGAGTTCAAAAACACTTGCGCTTGTTAGGAAAGAAGCTGCACATAGACGTTACATCGCAATTCTTATTAACCAGAGAGCTGAAGATCACGATGTAGGCCTCGGCGTTGTTATCGGTAACCTTTGTGTCACTGTATCGAGGTGTTTACTTTGTGACTCGATTGTCTTCGTTAGCCGAGAGCACAACTTTTACACGCGGCGAGTTCCCCGCTGGAACACGAAGACTGAAGGGAGGGAGCTGAGAGGTAGTCGCTGCCGGGCCCGTAACCGGGCAGCCCGGGCGAAGGATGAGCTTATCAGGTTGCCCGCATGTTGCCGCTTTCAAGGAGAGCAAGGGGACACATCCGTTTAGGATCATACAAGCTTACTTTGTGTCATGTAGCTCCGCAGAAAACATCAAGAGAAAAGTGAGCAGATTCCATCAGTGTCGATGTATCGTTTGTGCAGTTGACCCGTTACCTTTGTCCAGCTTCCAGAAAACCGACACTAGGCCTACCTTTCCTTCTTTTCCCTTTGTTCACTCCACCGGAATCTTGCCCCCTCCGTCATGAATACTACGCATTCAACTTGCAACAGATGTCTTGAATCAACATCACATTTGCAAGCTTAGGAATTTGATCATTACTATGATGGATGGTACAATTATATTTCTTGTCTGAAGGTTGTTGTTAGTTTTAAAAGTGTTCTCCACTTCCAAAAAGAGTTCAAATTAGTGAAATCTCTTCCTTACTGGATTGGCACATTGGGGTGCCTTCAGTTGCGGGAAGTAGTACTAAGTATGTATGGTTGGACCTACTACTCATCGACCGCCTAATGTTTATTTGCTCGATAAGAATATTTAACACTGAAATTCACGTAAAAAACTTGACGTACGTGATTGAGAAAATCCAGCACTATCAAATGCCGTTGTTCCCTTTTCGATTCGAAGTTTCAGTGCAAAAATATCGCCATCGAACTTGCGTGGCCTCGTTTCAGCTCCCCGCGGTAAAGCTCCTTATTGAGATCGACCGCTGTTTTTGCATTGACAATGCACGCAAACCGAGTTGTATTGAACACTGTATTGTACGAAGCTTTAGAAATTTTGTCCTTGATTAAAACAGTGAATTTTCGCGTTTTCCCACACCATCCTCATCAACGGTCAAAGCCAATCCATTTTTATGTGCTCTGCGCACGGTGAAGTGCGTACTGAGCGTTCTGTGTGCCAATGTATACGTGGTCGGTTTCAAAAAGGGTGGTCGATAGGTAGTAGAGCTACCATATATACTGTATATAAATATATATACACACATGTATGTCAGTGCTTTGAATGTATGATAAACAATATTCATCTTAGCTAATCTTAACCCGCACAAAATTGCAAATAGTCAAGTAGAGCATATTTATAGAAAATTATAAAACTTAAGAGTAAGACACAACAAGTTTTGACTCGCGTAGTCGTAAGGTAGAGGGAGAATGTTGTATAGTGTATTTCATTTTCATAAGCTGGGATAATCAGTACAACGGATTGTTGGTATTTTTACCCAAGGGGTGTTAAAAGAAAACCATAAGGTTTCCTTTATCCACTTGTCTTATCATGTGCACTTTTGTCTTTAATCCTCGTTATGCCTTAACAGTATAGAGACTCAGAATATGCAAGAGAGCCTGGAGAGCTAGGATGGAGGAGTCTCGTGATCGATAGTATCTCCTTCTTCTTCTTCCTGTCCAGTACAGTCCACCTTTGTGTATTGTTGTACTGTTGGCAGGCATGGTGTGGACATGTTTATGTACATTGCAGGTTAAAATAACTACATTTTGTACAGTGCAGCTACAAACACCCCATTCCCTTCTAGCGGAGTTGAATATCTTGCACCACTTGCTTAAACTGAGCTAAAGTGGTGCAATTGAAGGTATCCTGGGGCAGAGCACTCCTCTTGATTACTCCACAATGATATTTCTGTTGCTAACTATTTCCCACTCCCATTTTGCCCTAGCATAGAAACTAAGTGCACACATAAATAGATTTATAAGGGACTACATTGGGACTGATCGTGGGATGCTTCACATCCATAATGTTACAGACTGAGGGTGGTATTCTGACATCCTTCCTAGGAAGAAATTTCTTCCCAAGTTAGGATCTTTTCCAAAGTGGTATTCTGAAAATCTTCGTAAGTTTCTTCCTAAGTCTGTTCCTAAGTTTTTTTTCCTAAACTTAGGGAAAAAAAACTTAGGAAGGGGGTGGGAGTATGCAAATTTCTGACTTAGGAAGAAGTTGGTATTCTAGAATGCACTTGGGAAAGAATTTTAGGAAAATATTAAGGAAAGCCCCACCCCTGCCCTAAGTACGTTGTTAAGAATAGCAAGCTGCAAAACATTGTGATAGCCACACTTGTCATTCACTGCGCACAACATGTGCTATGATGCGCGAAATGGGCGTGGGGAAAGGGGACATGCCGCGCACACATGTATTTGACCCTACGTCATAGTAATATGCGATTGTCATTGGTTGGTTCCTTATGATACTGCATTTCGCATTGGCTTGAGAAAGGACATGGGCGGAGATAAGGATGGTCTAATTTGCATTAAGAAAGTTCCTAGGAAGAAATTTCAGAATACCAATTGTGTCTTTCCTAGGTACTTCCTAGGAACTCAGAAGTATGAGTATGGGTATAGGAAGATTTGAACTTAGGAAGATTTTCAGAATACCACCCTGAGAACATATGGGCACAGTGCAAGGCCTATCAACAGTCATTTGAAAATTGTCAAAACAAAATATGGGAGGATCAATTATAAAGTGCCCCTACTTCTACAAAGTAATGTCATTTACTAAAATGTTTGTCTATTTGGAAATAACCCCCCCCCCCAAAAAAAAAAAAAAAAAAAAAAAAAAAATGAATCATAAGACTTAGTTAGCTGGGCTCATAAGCATGACAGTAATCTCTGAATTATGGGACTGTGTAGGTGAGCAAAGCCTACTTCTCTTCTGCTGCTACTTATACTGTAAGTAAAAACATCAGAATACAGTATCCAGTAAATCACACCTTGATGGTCCTAAAATTTCTGCAGGCAACCAACTTCTTTATTGAGTCACATTGTCTCAGCCATCAGCTAATCAGCTAGAACAGGAGCTGCAAATCAGCCATGCACTTGCAGCTTACCTGAGTAAGCATGCACTGAGTTGTGGATCTACCAATTTGCCATCACGTGACGGTTTCTGCCTTCAGGGTCTTGAAATGTGCCTTTACACCCACTCATTAGAAAGACTTGGTAGCATGGGGATTCATGGGCGGTCCAATGCATTCACCGCCCATTAGGGTACATACGAAAACCACAAATAGCACCAGTCGGCAAATATGTGCATGCATCAAAACGTGCGCTCATTGGTTAACGGTCAACTCCAATCGAGATTCTGCGAGATTCTGTGTTTGTACTTACACAGAGATCGATGATAAAGCTGTACACAATTTGTTATGGGGAGTTACGGTATGTCCAAACTGGACCAGCCTTCTAGCTCCATGAGTCCCTGTGCTACAGGGTCTTCAAGTCCTTATTGTGCATAATTTTGTGCGTTTTCTGTTAATGTATTATGTATGTTAATCACCTTTCTTTTTTCTTTCCTTCCCTTTGTTTTAAATTTTCATTCTCAGGCTCGAGCTGGCAGCTGTCATGTCTGCCATAAGTGTAACCAGCGTCTACATTCATGTTTGCACTGTGTGTTTTTTGGCTGCTACACCATGGGACACATCCATGAACATGCCAGAACAACCCAACATAACCTAGGTGACTTCATTGTAGAGTGGTACAATGTGACTGAATTTGTCAAAAATAAAAGAAAGTATGTGAACGGCAAAAGTTCATGTGTGCTATGATCCTTGTGACTGAGAAGTTATATTCATGAACAATAAAATGCAACCTAATGGCCACTAATTTTAATTCATACCAATCATGGAAATCGTCTTAAGTCAAAATAGTCTTTTTCATGCAAATTTTGACAAACTAGCTCTATTCTACTGTAAATTGTGAAATGCTTCAGAATAAAAAAACAAAATTGTAACAAAATCATTATTTGCTCCAAGTCATGTATACTAAGCTGTATCAAAAATATGTTTCAGATATACATTGTAGATTAAAACAAGAATTTCATGTGTATGAAGCATGATTTATCCCTGACTTTCTGAACAAATGTTTTTCTAAGTAAGTTTCCAATCTGAAATTGCACAAGTACAATGAAATAGCAGGGGTAGCAGGGGACCCCAATGCCCCCAAATTATGAAATCTTTATTAAATATTCTTTTCTAGAACCTGAAATGGTAGAGCTAAGTTAGTGCTATGGGTAAGTATATTGGGGACTGTATTGTGAAGTTTTTTTTCATTATAGATCTTGGGATACCCCCTGTATGTGGGATGGGGGACCAAACTAGGGGCCAGTTATCGCATTTACACCTTCATGAAAACACATGGTCAAATTTTTACAAAACTATTATTATTCCTATGCTAGGATGATGTATTTGTACAAATGGTCACCATGCCCCATTTGGGAGCCCCCTGAAATTAAGGAATGGTGAAAATCATCATTTCTAGAACCAGAAGTGATGGAGTTAAAATGCTGTAAGTATGTTTGTGAGTGCAGTTTCCAAGTTTGTTCATGTCAGCATTAGAGGTGCCCCTGTTGAAATGGGGGCAATTTTCACATTTGTCACCAAACTTGGCAGGTATCAATAGGGTGATAGAATATTTGTACAAGTGGCCACATGCCTCCTGGGCTCCCAGGGGGTTCCCTCTCCCCCCTCCCATAAGGGAACCTGTTAAAAAAGTCTTCAATAAAACCATAAATGCTCTGAGTAAATACAATTTACACTAGTATGTGTACTTTGAAGTTTGTTTAAGGCAGATCCATGGGTGGTCCCACTGGGGCCGGGGCCGAATAGGGGGCCAGTTTTCACATATTGAACTTCTTTTTGAAAATGCATCATCAAATTTTCTACAAACTTGGCAGGTTTTATTGCCAATGTGATAGAATATACAAATGAACACCTTGCCCCAATAGAGGCCCCTTAAGTTTGCTCTGTTCTTCCTAATAATGGTCTATAAGAGTGCATGGAAGGTGAACTTGTGATACTCAAGGTAACCACTAAATTTAAAAGTTCCTATATTAATGTACCTGTTTATTTTAGCAGAACTCGCTGTCTTGTACAAATTTCATGACATATTGTGAATCCCTGTAGTGTTTTCTGTACTTTGATAAAATGCATCCTTGAATAAAGTGAAAATGATTAATAGATGAATATGTCCACTCTATGACTGTATAAACTCCTACATGTGATGCATGTGAACATTTTCTCCTCTGTACTACCTTTCATGGTTAATAGTTCCTGTTGTATTTGCATGTTGATGAGCAAATATCAAAGAATTTTGTGAGTTCTACCTGTCTGAAAACTTTGACAGATTTTTGTTTGCTTAAGAGTAGAAATGAGTGATAGGGTTTAACTGGTGTAGCGTTACTCAGCTATACAAAGTTTTTGTTTATGAAATACATGTCTTTTGTTCAAGAATTGGTTACTTTATGAGAAGTACAATTCTTCTCAATAAGGACTGCAATTTGTGTCATTTTCTTTTGAATGCTCAGCCATTGATATGACACACGGGACTGTATTCTGCTTTGCCTGTGCGGACTACGTTTACGACTCAGAGTTTGAACAGATAACGCAAGAAGAGAGATTGAGATGTTCAAAATTCCATGGTAAGCCCGTTGAACTGAAATTATATGCACTGCTGATATTTCACCCTCTTACTGTAATATTTGGTATATGGCAAGTGTTTTGTTTTATGACTCTTAAAGAGTTGACATGCTTGCGAAATCTCGCAAAGATATTGCCTCCCGTAACACAAATGTGCTGTAAAATGTCTCCCAAGGTCCCAATTTGCAAAGTATATTGTGTACACAGTAGTTTTTGTTCAATATTTCAGTTCGACTGTGCTTTGATTTTGATGTCAAATCTTACAAATGTAGCACATTTATGTCACTGCCCAGACAATGACTCTGTTCAGTTACATAGGTATGATTGCCTATTACCTCCCTACAGCTCACTGCTGCTGCTTCATAGCAATACTATTCAATACGCAGTTTGCTCGCCACATTGCGTATTGTATGTCGTTCGTTCTTTGTTCGTTTCCTGCTCACTAGCCACTCGCACCAGCTGATCTCATTGCATCTCGCTGCGTGTTCCCACGCTTTTAATAGCTGGTGTGTTGTTCATACTGCTTCGAGCCAGTTCACTCTCTGGTTGCAGCAGTGCATAAACATGAGTCATTTTACACAACTGGGCATAAACATCTTATCTTCTAATGAGTCTAAATTATAATTATAATAATGATAGGAAGATAGGATAAAGATAGGAAGGATGATGAGGATGATAATGATGTTGATAATAATTGTATTAATAGGGACTAATGATAATGATGATAACAATTATATTCTTTATTCAATGATTTGATGGTGATAATGCAGTGCATGACATATATTTCTGGGCCCATTTAAATTGTGAAGAGAGCATTTTTACTTCCATGAACATTGTTTGTTTGTTTGTTTGTTTTTTTTTTTTTGGGGGGGGGGGGAGAGGGGATGAAAACAGTACTGTAGTAAAACAAACATTGATAATTTTTTTTAGATGTATTTAATCATTTGATTTCATATGGAAAGCTATGAATTAGCTTTACTTTTTTTTCTGCATGGTTGTTTTTGTTTTCATTGGGGCCTTTATTTTGTCATGATTGCGTATACCTGCACTAAACCACTCATTGTCACTCGCTCATTGCTCAGTGTTACTCGCTTTCACTGTTTGCCACTCGTATCTGCTCGTAAGCAATTTGCCCTTGTGCTTGCTTGAGATAGTTTTTTTTTTAAAATTGTAAACTAGTGAGCGACTAGCACAGGCCTTTGCACTTGTCTGCATACAAAGTATGTAGTGAGCATGTATCATTGCGCTTTATTGGGTATGGCTGCATACTTATGTCTGTCTTAGGGCAAGACACAACAAAGGGTGATACACGACAATAAGCAAGCCGAATATGAAAAGGTGTGACAGTAGCATAACACTCAAACCATCCAGCCAGTATTGCCACACTCATTGTTTATTTACTGTAAAAGTGGAAATTTTCGCGGTGTTGAAATTTTCGTGCATTTCGCGCAACCAGAAACTAGTGCGAAAATAAAAGCACGCAAATATTTTTGCTTGCCATACGTTCCTGTGCGTGATGTCTTGATTCCGCGGAATTAAAAACACGCGAAACTCTTCTGACCCAGCCAAACGCGAAAAATTAGTTGCGCGAAAATATCCACTTTTACAGTAACTAAGAAGCTTGCCATCATTCCAGTTAAAAGTGTTTGTATAATAGGCATGACAAGTTTCAAATGTGAAACTGAATGACAGTCCATTTTACCCTATGACACATTATGGATCTATAGACCAATAAATGGATAAAATATGGTATATATATTTCTAGCAGTCACATCAACAGAGGTATAGACATGGGGCATATGGGTATGGACAAATCGTGCTGAAATGTGTTTGAGGTGTTCTTACTAGTCATATAGTGATGTCAATATGAGATGAATGAGTATCACATGGTTAAGAGTGTGTAATTGAATTACTTAATGCTTTATGAGGGCTGATGGAGACATCTCATGGTAGTCTACCATACAGCCTATGGCTATCATTTCTGGGAACCTTCCAATGTTTTGATACATCTTTTGCTGGCATATTGGTATATATATCCTATATGGTAAGAGAGACTGATATGCAACAGATTGCCTTTCTACTCTGAGTGACTTTGTGCTCCTAACAAGACTGTATTTGAGGGACCATCCCCAGAGAATACAGTATGGGGTAAGAGATTGCATAAAAGCAAATAGCACATTTCTCTTTTCTGTGAGTCAAAAGCTTTCCACACAAGAAAAAAAATCATATTTCATGTGAAATGTTAAACCAGGATACCATTGCAGCACCATGGCATTGATAGATAAGACAAAGGCTGCTAAAAACATGAAAGAATGATATGGGTTACTGAGATTATAATTCAAGGAAGTACTCTTGGTGCACAAAACATGCATTGCATGTGTGTGTTGTGGCATACACCTCTTTGTTGAATGTTTGCGGTATGAATCATTCTTGTGTGTATTTGGTAGTGAGCAGTAGTGCCCTTTGCTGTTTACACATGAATGGACAATCCTGTTTAGCATGAAGCCATAAAGTATGAAAACCCTTCGCTGTGTTACTCTTTTCTTCTCTTCTGTTTTGCCTATTTTTTTTTTTTTTTTGATTTTTCTATCTAGGTTCTAGTGTGCAAGGTTTCTCTGTATGGGAAGCCACAGGTTATGAGATTGAGCTCTTACGCAGGAACCCAAAGAGAAAGAAGGTCTCTGGGAGCTCCACCATAGGTTGGTATTTGAACTCCGTGGTTCTGTCTTATCAGTAGTGTAATATTCATTGCTTGCAGCTACTATAATAAAATCTGTCTCAAATCGTAGCAAGGTACTCCAGGTGCAGGACCCCAGTTCATTTCAATGTGTAATTATCACTACCACAGCAACAGCTATAGAGGTATTTCAATTTTTCAGACATTGACAGATGGATGTCATGACAACAAGTAAAGTTCTAAAAACTGGTTTGTCAGGACTATGGTAGTTGCAATACTTTTTAGTTACAAATGTTTTTACACACATACTGATATTACCATTATTTATCTGATATAAAGATATTATGCTTTATATAGAGATACATGTGAAAATAGAGAATCCATATTAATAGTCATAATGGTAGTAAAATCTATCTTGTGCTTTGCACAGCCATATGAAATATCAATACTCTGTGTAGAAAAAAAAATAATTAAAATCCTATCTATTCACAAAATTATAACTACAGAAGTTACAATTGATGTTATGATTCTGACCAACGCTTTGGTCAGAATGTTAATAGATAAAGAGTAAATGTCCATTACATTGAAGAAGTGAGAATTTTAATGTGGAAAAAGAAATGTGGAAGACTGTGTGAGTCATATTATAAGTGCAATTCCATACCACATTCAATTTGGTTTCAGTGAATAAAGTGAGGTCAAATAGGTGGAATAACCTAGGAAGAATGTGACTTTTTGTGGGGAAGAGTTGTAATTTCTAAATTACAACCAAAAACATGGAATTTGTGACATTTATGCACAAATCAAGGGAGCATTTTCGGTTGATGTCATCATCACCTCAGATATTTTGTAACTAGCATAATTATTCTGTGAAAATACATTAAACTTTACCCATTCATATAATTTTTATTTCATGTCTGACTTTGATGAAGCATAAGGATATCATAATGTTATGTCTGATTTGCCAGGGTGCTCTATTTATCAAGGTCAACTTGAACAAAGTGTCCTGTAATTACTGGAATGCTCTGACTGGGCAGAGAAAAATTATAGAAAACTTCAATAAAAATTTTGCTACAACCTACAGTTTGATTCTATGGACTTGTAAAGTATGGTACTTCCCCCATGCATTGAGAGATAATGAAGATCTCTGCTTTCTTCTCACTATTACAGGTCTTAGGGGATTAATCAACTTGGGCAACACATGCTTCATGAACTGCATCGTGCAAGCCCTGACCCATACTCCACTCCTCAGGGATTTCTTCCTCTCCGACAAGCACCACTGCACGGGGGAACAGAACCGGGACCAGTGTCTAGTGTGTGAAATGACCAGGGTATTTCAAGAGGTGAGTATGCAGCATTGATATCACTGGGTTTTTGGCACTGGTCAAGAGTTAGGTGTAATGGACATGTGGGATGCATTTAAAACTAGTCAGAGCTCATCCACTGTTAAATGCCTCCATGTTGTCGACAAAAAAAAAAACAAAACAAAACAAAACAAAACAAACAAACAAACAAACAAACAAACCAAAGAAGTGAAGTTGGAGATTCCATTGGAATAAGCTATACATTGTACCTTGCTGGAGAGTTCTATTTCTCAGCTGTACACCAGCTCCTTTTCAGACTTGTTCAGCTGACATACCTGACAAGCCATGAAACTGAAATGCATTTTTATGATACAAATAGGATGGGCCTGTTATAAACCTAACCTAGAGTACCTTGTGTATGGGAAGTAAAATGCAATTTTACAGTCTTATTCTCTTCTGTGTACACTAGTGATAGACATATCTGTAACTTTTCCTGGAACTTAGAAATGATCTCACATTTAAAGCATTTGTTGTTGTTGTTTGTTTATATATTACTTTTATTCAGCATTTAATCTCAGCCTTTCCTCATTACATATTGATAGAAAGTAACTTAGCTCTCATAGTTAAGTATGTGTATTGTGTGTGTGTGTATGAGTGTAACTGTGACTGTGACTGTGATGGTGTGTACATTTTTCTTTGCCCCATTCCTCTACCATTTTTTCAGGAAAATAGGTGAGGACATTTTGTTTGAAAATGTATGAAATATATCTGCTTCTAAGAAGTGATTCATTGCCTATACTTCAAGGATTTCTCTAGGAGAATTCACCCCCAGAAAGTTGTACTACAGCAAGAAGGTCAACCAAGTGTGAAGCCATGATAAACACTAGAGTAAAATTGAACAACTGATAAACAATTTTGTGAGAAGCAATTTTTTTATATAATCATGGGATTTGCCATGGTATGTATAGTATAGAGATTTTTACTGCAATACCGTTCCCAACAGGACTGATGGGATGACAGAGTGTAAGTGTAAAGTTTGAGAAGAGGGGAAATCTTTTGCTGGAAATTAGTTCTGAGCAGACCTAATCAATACAATGCAGTGAAAGAGAGTGTGCATTTGTGCGCTCTCCTAAAGCGAAGCAAACCATACCGTACCCACGCCATAGGAGCGCTTGAACGCTCCTAAAGTGTACTGTACCGAACTGAACCAAGCCAAAAATGGACCACTTCCCGATGTGCTTCAAAAAGGGCACCAAAAGCGTACCAAAGTTAGCATGTAAAGATTGCGCGTATCATGCACATACATCGCAATGCAAAGAGTTCATTCTCTTTGATCTGTAAGTAGTTTAAGTGCGGCAGATGAATGACCATCTTGCTACAAAATGTGTGACCCCCTCTAAAAATAACTCATGAGGTACGCTTTCTCCACAGAGTGCTCAAACAATGCAAACCTAGCACAGTACAGTTTGGTACGCTTTGGTTTGGTTCGCTTTGGTTCGCTTCGGAGTGCTCGAATGCACCGAGAGAAAGAGAGTTTATTATTGCAGAAGTTATGAAAGAACCAAGGAGACCACTCTCTGAGTGATAGAGCTGGCCTGGTGGGCAATTGATCTGGATGTGGTGGTGGGTTAGCATGGAGTAGAGATGCACTTTTTGCATGGTGTGCTGTCTTGTGGTACTGTGTTGTGCATCAGAAAATTGGATGGTTTCCTGGGCCCATCTGGTATGTCAGTGTATGATGGATGTCATGAGGCTCCTCTCTTCCCAGAAGACTTCATATAGTTGCTGTTTTGTGTGTTTGATGGTGGCTGATTTCTTCTATTTCCCAGGTTGTTGGCAGGCTTGATGTTCCTGAAGTACCTTGAGCTTGTGCAAGACATAGCATTTTGTAGACTCCTGGCTAGGTATTCTTGAGATTTGAATCCTTGTGAGTGTGGAGTGACAAGTGAAGTTTCTTGGTAGAGTGTGGTCTGACTTTGATGTTGACTTGCTTTAGTTCCTGCCCATCCTCAACCTATTACAGTAGAGCACTCTCGTGGAGGGAGTTAATGAAATGTGTAGTAGTGAAATGAAATGCTTGATACAAACTGAAGCTGCAGCACATATTAATTGTTTGTGTGTATCCTTCACATTTCTCATATTCTTGTCAACCTATGTCTGCAGTTCTATTCGGGCATTCGATCAGTGCACATTCCATACCGCTTGCTGCACCTCGTCTGGACACATGCCAGACACCTGGCTGGTTATGAGCAGCAGGATGCCCATGAGTTCTTCATTGCAGCTCTTGATGTCTTACACCGGCATTGTAAAGGTACCACTGATCGGAATTGCCAATTCTTTGAGATATGTACTAAAAAACTTGTCAGATTCAGAATGTTACATACTTGGATGAACAAGAATTATATGTTCCTATAAAACCAGAAATATTTTCAGCATGAAATTTTCATGAATTAGAGCTGATGGGTCTTTATGCGGCATGAAATTTTCACGAATCTTAGCTCCCAAAATAATTTCTTGCACCCAAAAATTTCTGGTTTTACAATATTCCCTTCCTCCATTTCCTGTTTACTATTCAGATGAGATAAAAATAATTTTATAGAGACATATAAGTATTATTCAATGCTGTTTGTATAATTTCCTCTTGTCTACTGCAAGAAAGGTTTTTATTCATACAGCTGAATTCCGTGCTTGAAGCCTTTGGTAGTTCGGTTTCACCAGAGGTGGTGACTCTTGTGGGATAATTTCACTGCTTTAATGGTTATTGATCTGTCTGTGGACATTGATGAAGGCAACAATCTGTCCATGCAAGTGAACTTTAAATCTAGAAATAAAAGGGGAAAATACCGTGATGCGGAACTTTTGATAATTATGCAGTTGCAACGACTCAAAAGAAAGAAAAATAATACCTGCAGTGGTGAAAATGGAAACAAACAGACAACAAGTCAGGAGATGATCAAATCCCAAAGAGTAGCTGTGGACTAATACACTGTCTTTTTTTCCCCAGCAGGACACAATGGAGTCTCGGGCAATAATCCCAATCATTGCAATTGTATCATTGACCAAATCTTCACCGGTGGGCTGCAGTCAGATGTGACATGCCAAGCATGCAAGTAAGTCAGCATGTTGATGACATTCCCTTAAACTTTCACCAACCTTTGCAGATGAAAACAAAAAAGGTCTTCACCAACCAGATATTTGGCAAATTGATTATGCTAAAAGTTGCACTGATGAAAGCACTTTTTTCCAAATGAACTGAAATAAATGAAATTAGAACAAATCTTGTGAACTTTCTTTCACGAAAATCTTAGTGTCCACATATCTCAAAGAGTTCTTAGCCATGAATATGATTCTGTTTTTGCACCTTTGACTTACTTTGAGAAAAAAAAATGTATCCTGCTTGATGTAGATCTGATTTTCACTACATATTGAGTGGAAAATATCTGCTTATAATATGAATATGAAAAACACTATTGATGTGAAACAACTTATTCAGAAAAAAATCAGTATTGTGATTTTGTGTTCAATTCTTGTCACTTTTGTCAGTATTTTAAAAATAATTTTGTCAGTGAAAATCAGAACAACTTTAGGTGAGGCACGATATGTCTCTAGCTACAACATACAAAGAAAGTGAAGTAGCAATTGTAGAAAATATCAATGCATCTGGGGTGTGCAGTCCATTATGTGTGTTTTCATTTGTGTTCAAATATACAGAGTACTGGCTACAGCAAGGAAAATCGGGCTCTCTCTTCAAACCTTGTTGGACCCCGTTTACAGTGCAGGGCCGAGCCCGGCCTCAGTTGCGCGGCCGAGCCTCGCAATTTTGTCCATTTACACTGTTGGGCTCGGCCGCGCTTTTAATTCAAACCTTTCAATATTTTGTCGTAGTGGCGCTCTGCTTGTAAACAAACGTAATTTGGTATAGTCTGGTTTTCAGACCCTTTGCCAACTAGACGAAGTCGCCGTTAAGGCAAAGGCCTTTGCCGAAGGAAAAATCTTTTGCAGGACAAAACCACCTTAAACTATACTAGCTTTCGACGTTGAGGGGGTTAATATCCTGAATAGCGAAATAGTATGGGCAGAGGGTCTGGAAGCCAGACTAAAATTGGCCGCGCATTTAGCCCAGTTTGCATTTACACCAAGAAGAGGCCGGGCTCGGCCGCGGCCAAGACCACCTCCAGAGCGAGGCCAAATGCAAGGCCAATTTTGGCCCCGCATTTGGCCTTTTGCGCGTTTACACTGAAGCGGGGCTTGGCTCGGCCGCGGCTCGGCCGCGGCCGAGCCTCGCACTGTAAACGGGGTCTTAGTTTCAGCTGCATTTCCAAATGATTAAGGATGCATTTTGTGCTTTGTGTGTGTGTGTGTGTGTTCTGCTTTTCTTGAATGAACTGATATTAAGAGTTTGCTTGTTCTTTTTTCCTGCTGATGTTCGTCCCAAGGACCATCTAGAAGTCACTGTCTCTTCATTGAATGTGTTTGTTTGTTTCAGGGGTATATCAACTACAGTCGATCCCTTTTGGGATATCTCACTAGACCTTGGCCCATCAAGTACTGGTAGTAGCAGCAGTGCTCCCCTCCCTGTTCCCCCCTCTCAACCTCCAGTAGGCGACTTTTCTGTAGACAGTAACTCTTCAGGTGAGTTAAAGAAAACATTGCTCAAGTGGCTGAGACTGACAGTAGGAATATACTAATTACTAGTGCCAGAATGGCTGTATGACAGATAGCTTAAGTATAGTGTAATGGGATGTAGTCTGATAGTTAGGTTATCATAGACATATAGTGTACTAGATATAATGTTTGATTTTATTAGTTGATTATAATTCACATTCTGAAGGGATGACTCCAGAAAGGACAAAAGGATGTGTTTCATTTAGCTTTACAGTATAAAGCATGTGTGTGGTAAAGCTGCCCAGCACACAGTTTGTCACTCTCATTCAATAGTCAAAGTAATATTTTTGCCAGATTTTGTAATATTGTGATTTTTATTCTTTATCACATATCAAATAAATGTTATACCTTGTCAGTCCTGATATTTGAATTTTTGCCCGATCCAAAAAATAAAAGTTGCAAAGACAAATGAGGTGCATATATTGTATATTGTCAATGATTAACAAAATTATTGCCTAAAATTTATCGTGTTGCAAACCTTGTTTCCAAAGTAGTCTAGAATATAAGCTTGAATTTTCGTTAAATTCTTGTCTGTTTGTATGTTTGCATATGCATGTGCTTTGTTTATATGATTGTGTGTGTGTCTGTGTGCAGGGAGGTGGAAAATGAAGCTCTTTCCACCTCCGTGGTGTGTGTATGGAGAGAGTTCTGTGATTGATTTTGTTGTCCCTCCATGCCACTCCTTCCTCTCAGGTTCCAGTACTAGTAGCAACAGTCTCCACAATGGTGATTCAGGCCTTATGTCACCTCCAGGGTTTGATGATGTACCACATTCCCTTGATGACTGCTTACGAAGGTAATTCAGAGGCTTTCTCTCTCCCCCTCTCTCCTCCTCCTCTCTCTCTCCTCCCTGTCTCTGTGAACAGATACCTGTATTGAACTACATACAGAGTATCAGTGTCGAGTGATTACCAGATTACTGAATCAAAATGAATAGTATGGTACAGTAGTCTCCGCTAAATCGGGTAGTATCTGGCAGAGCATTTCTTAACTGTTCAAGTGGAGATTACTGTACTTTTTTTTTTCTCTGTGAGAAACAATGACTCCTCTCATGAAGTCTGTTTATGATTCCAACAGACTGCTCTCACACAGGCAGTTGCTCCCTTCTGTCAGTTCTTGTGTACTTTTTTTTTTCCCTTCAGTCTATTTGGTATATACCAGTTGTTTTTTCAAGAGAATGTTTGATATCTCAAGTCAGCATCACACGTTGACCATGTCTCAATAGAATGTTGGCTATAATGAGCTTGTTCATAACCATTTTGTACCCAGACCCGTAGCTTTACTGGCCAAGCTTCTTCATTAGCATTCAGTAAGACATCTAAACTTGGCCTAGTTGTAGATTAGGAAGCCTGCTTAGGTGTAGCAGTGTGCAACAGTCCAACAGGAAGACCCTGATGACACAATGAGGATTTTGGTGATTAGATAATTTCTGTTTGATGACGGGTTGTTTACAGACATTTGTATCACTCAGCCAAGAAAGCTCTCCGTCATGCATGCCAGGTGGCAAACAAAACACAATAAGGTTTGAGGTCCATACCATAAACATGCTCTATGTAAGATCCTATCACTCTTTGAAGGCAGTGTTATCATGAGTGTGGTACACTGTATCAGGTAATGACAATGTGATACCAAATCACAAGTCCCTGTAAGTCTTTCTAAAGGGTAAGCCTATTGTGCACCAAAAAACTGATACATAGAATGGGGAAATCTGAAGAAACTTACAGGTTATGAGCCTATATTATTGAATGCCTGCAGTCAGGTTGCCATGTCTTAAATTGCTTTTTCCAATGATGACACCCATGCTTTGAAATATGATCACTGCACTGACTTTTCTGACTTCATTTTGTCAAGACTCTTCAGGTCAGCAAGGATGGCTTTACTGAAAACAAGTCACCCTGTATGGTCAGAAACTTCATTAAACCTGCAGTAAAAGCGTGTAAATTAAATCTGTTTGACTGGACTTACTTGTGAAAATCACAGAGAGAACAGTTTCGTGACTTGTCTGAGTCACTTCTTCAGCATCTCCGTAATTTTCACAAGTAAGTCCAGTCGAACAGATTTAATTTACACGCTTTTCGCATACTACCTGGATGAATCAAAATCTATATCGAAACCTGCAGTAGTATTTTTGACATGTAATGTACAAATATGTTTGTTCTCCACTTCTCTCCCGCCTAGATTCACCCGTCCAGAGTATTTGGGTAGCAGTGCAAAGATAAAGTGTAGTGTCTGTCAGAACTATCAGGAATCCACCAAGCAACTCACCATGAAAACACTACCACTGGTTGCATGCTTCCATTTGAAGGTGAGAAGTAATAGTGTCAACCAATGCTTTTAATGTCTGTTGCACTGTGCAGCTTATTTTGGATACATATGAGCCCTTTGCTGAGAGTGTTTACCTTTCTGACTGTGATATATGTACATAAAACTACAATCCAGCATATTTGGATTAATATATTTATTAGCATGCTGACAATTATATGTACAAAAAGCATGTTCCTGTCTTCTTTTTCACTTAATGCGGGTAGCATTTAGTCAGTTCATGTATCTTTTATTAGCAATAAAAGTGATATTTGTGATTATGATGGAAGTTGTGACCTGCAAGTGACTACCATTTGTGCCTTCTGTTTTTTTCTTTTAATGCAATAGAGATTCGAGCACTCAACCAGATTTAGGAAAAAGATCTCAACGTTTATATCCTTCCCACACGAGTTAGACATGACGCCATACATGTCTACTCACCGTAGAGCCAATGGTCACCACCATAGGCAGAACAGGACAACTACCTCAGATAATCAGTGAGTATCTCACAAAGCCTGACTCTCCCTTTCTTCTTCTCCTTGATCTACTCCTGGCAGTCTAGCTTTGGCTCTCATTCAGACATAGAATTAGTGATAGTAGCACATGACATTGTTTCATCAGCCTTCTTATCTTCTCATTATGTTATAACACTTTGGCTGAGATGATAAATTTGGCTTTTTCTATTGCGATTCAAGATAGGTTTTCCCAACGTTATGTAGCTTTGATATTGAACAGCAAACATATTTCCTGCAATGTTGCTGTGTAATGAATCTGGATCATGTGTGTTCTTGAACGTCCTCTTTTTTTTTTTTTTTTTTTTGGTGTGTGGTATGTCATAAGTGTACATTGAATATAATGGGTTGTTCAAGTTGTGTGTTGGATTTGATGAAAAACATATTCTGTGTTCAAGCGCTTAAAGGGGATGGCTGGTAACCGATCAGTAGGAATCAATGGGAATGCTGGGGGATGATTGTTCCAATCCTTGTGGGATTCATTTAAGAGTACATTATATATCTATTGTTGTGTGAAAATTATTTGCTTCAGAATGGTCTCATATTCAAGTAATGTTGTAGTTCAATGATCAACGATCGCCCCGTCACTGTACAGGCATGCTAACCTGGAAACATTGAACTGCACATTACTTGAATATGAGACCATTCTGAAGCAAATAATTTTCACACAACAATAGATATATAATGTACTCTTAAATGAATCCCACATGGATTGCAACAATCATCCCCCAGCATTCCCACTGATTCCCACTGATCAGTTACTAGCCATCCCCTTTAAAAGGGAACCAAACCATACCTTACTGTACCATAGCATACCAGTCTGGGAATGTTCAAGCGCTCTGTGGAGAAAGCATACCTCATGAGTTAATTTTTGGACTCGAGTCAGAGGGGGTCACATGTTTTGTAGCAACAAGGTCATGCACCTTGCGCGCTTAACACTACTTACAGGTTTCCCTAACAGCAGAGAGTCAACTCTTTGTATTATAACGTTGTGCGTGTTATGTGCATTCTTCTCATGCCAACTTTTGGTTCAGTACTGAACACTTTTGAAGCACATCGAGAAGTGGCCCACTTTTGGCTTGGTATGTTATGGTACAGTAGACTTTGGGAGAGTTTGAGTGCTCCTTTGATGCGGGTATAGTATGGTGCACCACGCTGAAGGAGAGAGCTGGAAGTTACCCATAAACCTTCATATAGGAGACTACCGGATATTTGAGCTTTTGTTAACCACTGCAAACAGTATCAAGGTTTGTGAATTACACCAGTTAACTGGTTAAACCTGAATATATCAAGCCAGTCCCTCAGTGTAAAAATATTCTTTTGTATGTCTACATTAGCATCTACAAACAGATTTTAAAACCAAAAGTAGCACTCTGAGAATTAGTCCCAAGCAGATTTGATATGTAAGTGTTCTTCTCAGTTGAGGTTGAACAAACCAGTGTATTGATCATTGGGATAGTTTGCACTTTGTGTGTTGATGTTCTAATATTACGAGATCTTGCCTACAGAAGATGTAACCCTTGTGCTTTGGTGTCTCCTTTTCTCCAGATATTCACTCTTTGCTGTAGTCAATCACCATGGTTCCCTGGAGGCAGGTCATTACACCTGCTATGTCAGGCAGCACCATGACCAGTGGTTCAAGTGTGACGATGCCCTCATCACCAAGGCAACCGTTCATGATGTTCTCCACAGTGAAGGGTGAGACAAGTCACTTGTCAGGAGAGAAGCTGTTACAGTGCACTCGCGTTATAACAAAATTCTTGTTACGATGAAGTAACATTTCAGTGCCGTAGATTTTCATCTGTATATCTTTGGGCGCTGTAGTGTTCGGCTCTTCAGAAATTTTGATACAACAAAAGAGAACTGCCGGTCCTGAGGACTTCGTTATAACGGGAGTGGCTTGTAGCATCAATTTACCATTGCCAGAATGTGACATCATCATTGCTTCAACAATGCTTACTTCCTTTCCTGAGATTCTTATTGTATTACCTATTGTACTTAACAACCTGTTTTTGTTTTTGTGGGTTTTTTTTTTAACCCCGTATGCTAATCATATAAATCATTTTGCAATTGATTTTTTCTTGACTAATTTGCAAGTCTTATCACATGATTTTCAAAGGGTTATACAAACATGTACAAGGTTTGCAGCCCTGCCACTTTAAATCTATATTTTATGAGGGATTATCTAAAGTCATATTCTTCCTTTGTCACTGGACACTGACACATTTTGAATTACAGGGATATTTTTGTGACTGTTTGATTTATTTATATGTAAATACCGGAGTGTGTAGTGTGATTCCATTTAGTGCAGCAGCACTTTTGTTTATTGAGACTTCTTGTCACATTGCAAGGTACCAGATACTTGCAAATATAAAGTGGTTTATTTTCTTGAAGTCTTCAAAAAGAGTGTAGTGAAAGTGCAATGTAACCTTCTGCATTAAGTTGACAAAGAGAATCTGTTCTTGTTTTGTTCTCACTCAGGTACCTTTTATTCTATCACAAACGGATCCTGGAGTACGAGTGATGCCAGGACCGTCTCGAGGACAGCGATTCCTCCTGAAGTGGTCCTAGCACTCCTGCCCTCATCAGGGCGGCTCGGATGCAATCTATCCATTTTATTTGTGTGTGAAAAAAACAACAGATAAAATCAATTGAAACTGAGATGAAAGACGTAGGGGGCTAAAATGCCTAGAAATGAACCAGAGCCTTGCTGGCTCTCCTGTCACTGAGTCCCAACTGTGTCAGTTGTAGTATGTTCCTGTGCCTGTTTTCATGTATGAAGGTATGTGTGTAGGGACGTAGGTTTGTGCTTAACCATGAATAGTCTGCCTGAGTGAACACATAGAGACAGAGCAGCACAGCTGTGAGGGTAGCTATGATGATAGTATTCACAACCAGTCCTCGTTGAGATGACTTCTTTTATGTCCCATGATGACTGCAAATGTATAGAAGCAAAGGGAAATGATTTAATACTGACGTCAAATAAAGCTGCCCAGCACATTTTATTTCTCTCCTTGTTAATATCATGTAAGCAGTTAGTGTGTGAGCATCTCTTCCTGGCCCTGGCTGGACTCTAGTCCCTAGCAACAGACTGTGGTGGTATCTCATTGAAAAGGCTGGATCAGTGTTTGTCTCTTCCACCAACATACCACCTTATGACAGGAATAGAATGAAGCACTGCAGTTGTCTTACTGTATGAATCGGAGTCTGATGAGATTGGAGATCTCTGATGTATCCCTGTCAGCTCAGAAAGCTTTTGCCTTCATTCAAGTGAGCAGCCATTATTTCTAAAACTCGTGAGGTTGGTTCATCGAGAGAATTATGTGCATTATAGCCTATGATATTTACTTCTCATTTCAGTATCTCAAGCCATTTGAGGATATATTACAGCAATCAAATGAGAGAAAAAGAAATCATAAAATGTCTGTAATTCATGAGTCAACCTCCTCTCTCATTGTAGGAAAGCAGTTCCTTGCAATTCTTTGTTAATTTGGGAGTGGTAGGTCCCCAGAAACTAGATTTTAGGGCTGTTTCATGATCATTTGAATGGAGTGGAATTTTAAGTGCAATTTCCATCAGATATTTTGAGTCATAAAAGTAGAAGCATTTCTGCAACTTAAAGACACCACTATGTTCCTACACATATCATAGAAGCTGAGAAGCATACACACAACACAACTCTGATAAAGCAACATATTACTGTAGCCAGTATCATCATGCAAGACTATGTGTGAGTCATGAGTCAGTCCCCTCTCTCATTGTGGAGACAAATACTACTCTCCCGTCAAGACATCAAGGAGTAGGCATATGGGAAAGAAATTAAGCTCTTTAAGTGTGACTTTCCATCATAATCTATGTATACAGTGACTGTTAGGTGAGCATTTGATAAGTAATACCTGTTTGCCAATTGTGTAGCAAAATGATTCCAATAGACGGCATAGAATGATCTAATAAAAAAGAAAGCAAATGAAATTTTTCCAGTTTATCAAAGGTAGAAGCCTTCATGTACTTAAAGAGAACCATGGAGAACACAAGACAATTGGCAAGTCTGTATGTAAAGCTGTGCATTATCTGTAAGGTGTTCAACCATAATACCCCATTCCACAGAGATTTGTTCTCAGCGGTCACTTGTTGGAAACAAAGGTTGTTTCTTCCGGCCACCCACCGAAGTGTGTCGGATGGCAGTCTGATGAATATGACTTGTGATGGTCAACCTTCAGGTCAGTCTCAGACAAGCTGGGTGTGATCTGATGAGGAAGATTGTCCAGTGAGAATCACACATGACAGGTCTGAGACTGATTCAATAGTCCACCAACACAGGTCAGATTCATCAGACTGTGACCTGATACACTATGGTGTGTGACCGGAAGCAACAAACTTTGTTTCCAACGAGTGACCGATAAGAAGAATGTGGAATGGGGGTATTACTGAAGAGCAATGGCTGCAAATGGAAATCATGATGAATGTAAAAGTAGAGAAGTATGGCACTGTGATATAACAATATAATAGCTTGGGAAATATGATTTTACAATGGAGCAACATGATTTGAGAGAGATACTTGGGACCAAATTATGGTGTGACAATGTGACTTTACCTTTTTTGGTACTCATAGAGTATCCATTTTCCATTATCTACTGGATTTTTTTTAAGATGCCTAACAGAATGCCAAGTACATCAGAGTATGTTCATACTGGAGACAGAGTGTGCCTATGCTGTAAGTCAAGCCTACAGTGAACAGCTTTGGTCTTGGGTATAATGGCTTAAAAGCATAACCTGGCTTGTGATGTGATAAGGTTTCATACTCGGTACAAAGTGACCAGATTTTTCCTCAGTTCTTCTTTTAAGTCCTCAAATATGTCACAAAACCTCCAGGACTGTCTTCAATGAATTTAATAATCTGCACCCTACTCTATAAATTGGTAAATAATTTCATGTTGTTCCACTCCCCTGTTAGAATGCCTCACAAGACATGGATTGAAGCTTTTTGAATAGATTGCATTGATGAAAATTATAGCATGTATTATACAACACGGTAACTTTCCTGCTATGAAACATTTAATCTGATGGAATGCAGTTTCTACGAAGATTATTACATTAGACCTTCAACCCTGCTTCCTGTTATATATTTGCATGCACATCTGTGAACAAGAATTCCGTTGACATCACAAGTACTGGCAGTATTTTATGATATCTCTGGAAGTTTATGGCCAAAAACAAAAACAAAAAAGCAAAAAAAACAATTTGTTCTCATATTATTACCATATGTGGCAAGGAAAGATAAAAATTGATGAACTGCAAAGAGGCATATGAATATGTATGAGAATGATAATTTTGAGTACATTCATGGCATTGGAAGTAAGTACCTCATTGTCTTGCCTGTGCTGCTACACCAATGATTATGTGACAACTTATGGCCATTTCCCTTAGTGTTAGATTGCACAACACAAAGTGTGCATGGGAAAACTGCTCAATGGCCATTCCTGTCCTGAAGATTCCTTTTCCTTTCTTTTTTTAATAGCTCCATTTTCTCAAGTTTCTTGGGAAACACAGACTGTAACTGTTGTTACTTTAATGTTGAATTACTGATAGGTAATTCTTTTGTAGTGATTTTTTCCTTAAAAACTATAGATTGACATATCTGCTATCCTCTCCATATATTTTTTTTCATTGGAATCCCAGAAGGAATTATGTAGAAAATGTTATAGATGTGTATATCTTGAGCCCCGTTTTACCAGAGCCTTTCAAACCAGAGTTACCGCAACATCCGGGCGTTTTTTTATAAATTTATTTATTTATTTTTTTACGCGGTCCCCACAAAATGTTGCTTGGAACTTCTGCCAAACCCCTTCCCTATCCAGCTAGAGAGTAATTACCCCCAACATTACCCTGACAACCCTTCTGTTAAATTGCTCTCGCGGTAACATTCCTTTGATACACTCGGCACACATGCACAACAGTCCAAACAGAATGAGACTCCACTGTCTGATCACGTGTAGGGAGTGTAACCACACCCCCTTCGTGCAGGACCGGGTAGGTTGTTATGGAAACCTACCTGGAGAAGGTTTTTGGTATGACATGTGTCCGTTAAAACAGTACCCCTCGCTCTTTCCTGCAGTTTTATTGCCCGAGGCGAGGAATTTTGTTTTCCGGGTGTTGTCCCAATGTTGTGGGGATGAGGCCTGTTAAAACACGGCTTAAGGGTGCAAAGGAACAACACTTAGAAGAATATGACTTTAGATTGAATAGGATGTGTTGATTTTGATTATTTGGCACTGTGGATATTGAAGTGACATGTCTCTTAAAATGCTGTGCCACACAATTTGAACTGTTATACACTTGTTACTGTTAACTCAGGTGCTTTTTGCATGTACTGGATAAAAATGTATGTATATTTGTTACAATTTACAATCTTGTTTGATATGTCATTTTTTTGCAGACTATGAAATTGTTCTTTTCTGTCAGGGAAAGCAAGTAAAGTAGTAAGAAATCAACTTTCTAGAGGATGCCTGTTAGTATACATATCCAAAGGGTATGCTAGTGAACACAGCTTGACTGTTGTGTATATTACTCTTTGTGGATATAGAAGCTATGACCATGAATGGTGTCAGAAAGCTCCCCAGTGAAGGTTTTACAAAGTCAGAGAATGTTGACTGGATAGTCTTGTTGTTTGAAGTAAGTAAATCAACCAGAATGGTAGCCTTTTGAAAGCTTAAACTGGCAATGCACAATGAGGTTTCTGTAAACTCACTCAGTCTACGTTTATGCTGCACATAAGAGGGCCCAAAATAAAATGTTTTTTTTTCCACTTCCTTGGGGTGACTGATCATACTTCGGATGATGAAGGACCATATATCCCTCACATTTAGCAGAGTAGTTTGGCTCTTTGCAAAATATTGAATTTTTGACTTTTGAAACAGAAGAGCAGTGGTCTCATGACATGATATTCACGCAATCTAGACATTATTTCTATAGGTGGAAGTAACAGATGAATGAGATAGTCATAGTGAGTTCTTTTTTCTTAGCTGCTTTTGCTCTAGCTTTACACAATGTCTTGTATTTTACTGTCTCGTCAAAAAATAACTTGCCCATTAGGACATATTCCTTGCAAAGTGTGACAAAATATTACTGGCAGATACAAGATACAAGTAAAATTATTATCAAAATAATACTGGCAGAGACTCCAACTCTCCCGTTTTCGAAGGGAGATCTCCCGCCGAAAACCCATTTTTGCAAAATCTCCCGTTCTCCCGTTTTGAGATTTAATTTCTCCCGCCCTGGCTCAATGTCTCCCATTGGAAAGGATTTCTTACTTATTGCTATCGTATGTTGCAAAAATAAGCCTTAGATAGCACCAGAGAGCATCTATAACCCTAGGAACTTCGCGCTTCGCACACATTAACTTGGAGTCTCCCGTTTGCTAGGGGTTTGGGCGGGAGAATCTCCAGATCAGAAGGTGCTTCGGGTTGGAGTCTCTGATACTGGTTGATGTTTGCTCACAAGATAATGTTTACAACAAAATCTGTTTGCTAATATGATATTCGTTTTTATTTTTTTCTGTCTCCAATGGTCACTCTAGTTTCTGTTGTGATGTTGAAGCATTGACAGTAAATTATTATGACTGCAGTATGTGTGTTTATATATTGACAGCATCATGGCTCATACTGATAGGTGTATTGTTATTATCACTATTATTATTATTATTATTATTATTATCATTATTATTATTATTATTATTTCATTTCCTTCATTATCTTTATTATTACATCTTAATCACAGGGCCTGAGGTGCTTGTCTAGGTGAGGGTTAGCACATCTTGATTGTGCATACATAAAGCCATGGGTTGAGTGTGTTCTGTGATCCAACCATATTCAAATCAACGTTGTCCTGCCTATCACACACCCATTATTGTCTACATGTGTTACTACCTACAAAGGATATACTATTAGGACAGATGAGAATCATACAGTGTATGGGGGAATGCTGCCGGACACACAAATCTTAATTGATATACATGCAAGAATCCCAAATATAAGTTCTGTGTACCATCAGGAGAGGTTTCCTTAGTGTAGAGTGGTGTTATTCCTCATGGTAACATTTCTGTGAAATATTTCAAACTCCTGTATGAACCATCCAAACAAGGTCAAAAAAAAAAAAAAAAAGGAAATTAAAAATGTAATAAATAAAATACATCTGACTAGTTCCTTGCCAAATCATGTAGACTGCACATTGAATCATTGTCTGGAATTCTGTTTAAATTTTGGAAGGAGTTTGACCATGAGTAAAAATATTGATGAAAGCACCAATTGAATGGCAACTTTGTATTGATGATAATATATATAAAGTTATGGAGTAGCCTACGCGTATGTTTGCATGAATAAGTTATGTCTGTTAAGCAAGAGAACAATTTTCAGCATGGTTAATCAACAGAGAGTTTCACACACACTGTGCTCCAACAGGAATGCTTGGTATATCATCTACATATGGTATTTGCAATTGTCTTGTTATTATTTTTTCCTAGTCCTCAGCAAAACTGGAATTTAATGCTTTGCAAATTTATTCATAATGAACAATAGATATGAGCTGTTCCATGAGCCACCCATAGATTACAGTATGAAAAATGTGATATACCTGGGCCCCGTTTTATCAAGATAAAAGTTAGCGTTGATTGTGAAATCAACTCTAACTTTGGTCAACTTAAAGTTGGCTATAACTTTAAATCAACTTTAAGTTTCCGTTTTACGAAGAGACCTAATAGTCTATTATAGTTATAGCTGATCACCATGACTTAATTATTGATTTAGTCAAGAGAACGTGGATTAAGCCTTTGTAGGAAGTTCCTCACTACTATAACACCACACATAAGGCTTCAGAAAAATATTGCAATGAAAGCAAAATGAAGAATAGATAAGCTGTAATGTTAGATCTTCTATTAACAGTGTACATGTACAATTACCAATTTGGTTCCTGCACAAATATCCTCTCAGTATAATGATTCACATGGCAACATGATCCCATGTGATGAAAAGAGAGGTATGCCATACAGGTGTGACAAGACCAAGGTTGTAGTACTCCTATTGCTTAAATTCAGTGATCATCCCATTATGCCTCTTGGTGTATATTGTTTGGTCATGACTGGTGGAAACGTGTGTTAGGAACCATGCTCCCTTGGTGTATTACTATTTCATAGTTAGCAGTACACAAGGTTTTATTATTTCCTCTGGCCATAAAGGGATGTGGTGGTATGGAACTATTAGAGTTGATTGGATGATATGCTCATGTCTCATGTCAAGATTTGCACAGGTATTGTATGGATCTGAATAAAGCATGAAAATGAAAATTTTAGCAATTGGGGAAAAAGTTTGAGCACATGCCTGCTTGGTAGTTGTGTTTCTTTCCTCTTTACATCTGTTGGCCAGGTGTACAATGAAATGTATCAGGTAAGTAATAGCTGTGCTATGTGCATGCAGATGTATGCTAGTGTTTGGAGACACATTATTTAAGGGAAGATAGGTGGTTCATATTGCGTTCATATTTGCCACTAGTAAGCAGCATCTATTTGCCAAAGTGCAGTATTTGTGTGAAATATATTGAGATTGAAAAGATGCCCATTGGTCAATTGTCATTTGAAAGGGACCACAGACTGTCAGACAAGGTCTATTTCCTCATGTTCTTTTGTTTGGCATCTGCAAGTGTACCGGTATGTATTGTAAGTACCAGGATGTGGGTGCTTATGTTCTTGACCACTATTATTTATTTTTGTTTTGTTTTTTATGTGAAAGGCTGAAATTCCTAAGAAAATTGCAGATAGAGCAGGTCTGTGCCATTTATTTTAAATGATGTTAATTTCAATTTGTCATGTCGATTGCATGAATGAAAGTGATGATCCATTGTTACAGACATTTGTGCATTTTTCACATTGTGTTTGCATGAACAATGATTGTATATGTTATGCCATACCATTTTACTTTTCATGTTATATACTTGTAAGACAACTGACCCAGGAAATTATTTAAGAAGCACACTTGAATGTAACATCCATTTTAAAAATGGTGAAATTGTTATTTTCAATTAATACATAAACTTGATTATGTACATGTCAAAATTGTTGTTGCCAGCATGTGTCTTTCTTGTAGTTTGATGTTCACTCATTCATGTACAGTCAGCAGCCCTTCATCAGAAGAGGGAATAAGATTTTTTATGCCTCCACCACAAAGCATCGCTGGAGGCAAGGGTGAAAGGTCAAGTGAAAATGCTTAAATTCCCAAATACTTGCTCTCTTAAACAATTTAGCCATCAATCCAAATGAAACCAAATTCAAGGGAAGTAAACACTCAACCCATTTGTGACAAACATGCATTTCATTTTTTTTTTTTTTTTTTGCCAGTCTGTTAAACTGTCTCATATATGTATTATCAAGAAGTACTCATCACCTATTGTGAAAACCATGCAGTATGGCAGAGGCATACCAGTCATCAAAGTTATGTTTCTTTTCTTTAATGATTAAGTGACTGTCATGATAATAAGAGACCAGAAATTAATTTATCCGTATACTCAACTAAGTTCAAAGTGTATCAATACTTGGGATCAATACTATAAAGATTATCTTTGTGGCATGGAACACCACCGAAGAGGTAGCCCAAATATGCTCCTCCTCGTCTATTTCCTCCCTAATTTGCAGAAATTAGTCTTAAACATATACCCAGCACTTGCATAAATACCCACTCAGTGTGTATGTTTTTCTTGTGTGAAATCAATCTTTTACCTATATTCCCAAATTAAGTCCATGTAAACACTCTTTTCATATATATGTTGGCTCATTGCAGCTGTTACAAAATTATCAAAGTCTTGCAATAGTGAACATGAACACTGCATGCGTGCTACATACCGTACATTAGCATACATTGCATCTTGTCTTGGTGCCAATGAATGCATCATGCACCTGCATCCACCATCAGCCAATTGAATTGGGGTAGGGTGTGGTACATAGCTACAGCTGGCCAAGCCATCATGTATATACTGCATGTATACTACACACATATATGCATACGGATACCGTGGATTGAATAGCGAGCTTCAGTGACCAGAGAAAGAATGATCCATATGAAAAATATTGAATCTGTGTGATTGATGCCTATGGATAGTACCTGTTGACTACCCATTGTCTAAATTCAAGACGCATACATCTGTTAGTGCAAATTTTAATGTTGTATTATTATTTCTACGTGTAAAGACCTGCACACTCATATTTCTAGAAAACGCTTTAATAGAACAATGCTCTTCCACGTCAAAAAGTTACTTTTCAGGGTATTGATACACTTGTGTGCAGTACCTGTGTGCATTTATTGACAACATATTTTGTTTTGACAAACTTGTGTTTGGCAGGGAATGATGTACACAATTATTGTGAATTACAGCATATTTCATCAACTCCTATATTGACAATCATCACCAGACATACAGTGTAGGCTTCATGGCTGCATTCATAGTTGTGTCAATTGCTAGTGTTGATCTGCACAATGCAGTAGACCCTGGAATATGTAATTCTGCCAGTCATTCCACCATACAGCCACTGTACTTTACTTTACATGCCATTACATGATGGCCAAAGTTGAGGCTAAGCATGCCAGATTATGTGATATGTTGTCCACCAATACAGTGTACACCCTGAGCTACAGTTGAATATTTTCTAGAGAGGTTATGGCTTTTTGTCCGTTAAATAATAATACAACTAAATTTTTTTTTACATATGTACAAAGTACACTTAGTAAATTCTTTTAATGGCAGTAAAATGATTTTTATTTTTCAAGTTTACACCAGGGCTGGGGCAACCACTTAGTAGGGTGTAACCACTTGCCCACCCCCCCCCCCCCCACTTTTTTTTTTTTTTTTTTTAACCCAGAAGGGGCACATGAAAAAACTTTGGTTAATCTTTTTTTTTTTTTTTTTGCCAGCCGATGAAACCTTGAAGTGGTAGAAGAAGTACAGGTAAGGCCTATTTTTTCCCCCCTTGTTAGCTGATCAAACCTGGAAGTGGCACCAGACACATAAACTGCCCCTCCCACTTTTGAGATAAAAGTGGCATCGGCTGTGTACACAATTGCAGACCAAAACTTTATTCCATTTCATATGTCTCCTGTTTTTAAAGCACTTATTATAAGTGTGCCTTGGGAATTTGCTGCATATTGTCCCACTAATGCCATGTTTTGGGTTTTCTTTTTTTTTCCATTATCTGAGACCTGATTAAACTATGGTGTCTGAATATATAACAGTGGAATTCAAGTCCTGATGAGCCATTTCAGAAATAGCTTATGGTAAGTTGCAAAGGCCTCCCTCCTAACATTTTACACATCAGTCCAATGAAAAAAAAAAAGGGCAAAATGTTCTTTGTAAGTATTCTTGCATTTATTATTGAACATAAATGGTGAAATACCAACAGTTGAAATAAAATTACATTGTAATATTCATAGGTACTTTCTTACATACTTTGATAATGGTGTACAATTGACTCTCTAATGAAAGTAGACAACAGAAACAAACATAACTTAGAGCCTTGGGTTCAAAGAGGCCCTCAAAAGTTTCTGCAGGCCAATACACTTGGACTGATTCACTACTGTAAAAGTGGAAACTTTCAGGTTGAAATTTTTCGTGCATTTCGCGCAATCAGAGGTTAGCTGGGAAAATAAAAGCACGCAAATATTTTTTGCTTGCCATATGTTCCAGTAGTTGATGTCTTGATTAAGAGGAATTAAAAACACACTAAACTCTTCTTACCTAGCCAAGCGCAAAAAATTTGTTGCACGAAAATATCCACTTTTACAGTGATGTAAGACCACCTGAGTAATATGCTCAACAGCTGCACTGCTTTAAAAAAAAGAAAAAGAAAAAAAAAAGTCACCTAATATTTGTTCTTTCTCTCTTCATTGAAGTATTCCCACATCATTTTCACATCTCCAATTATGTTGTGATGTGAAGGGCAGGCTATTCTGGCATTGTCAATCCTCCCCAAAGTTTTTCTACATTGTAATAACATGAATTATGAATGGTCCACATCATATTACTGAAACTTTGTAATATAGTTCAACATTGAGTAGATTACTGGTCACAAGATTAAAGGTCAAAGGTTTAGGTTAAAAGCAAAACTGTGTTTCAGCGATGACTGGCCCTGACTTTTGACCATTTACCAAGACCAGTTTCAGACATTTTCTCTACATTTTATCATTTCTAATGATCATTAGAAGTCCAGAAAGCTGTAGGGGAAAACATCACAGCTGCTACTGGAAAACCCGTCATGAATACAATGTGGTGGCATGTCAATCAACTTTAAGAAGTCTCGTATTGTGACACCTTCAAGTTTTCATGCTGTGAGAGATTATACCATTGCCATCCATTTTCCAGCTGATTGTCATCACTCCTACCATATGCTAATAAAAAAAAACTCACAGGGTACATAGTATATTTGAATTTCTCATTGACACTTTACATAAACATAACATGTAATATTGCAAAGTCTGACAAATAAAATGTGACTGCGAGAGATTGTCAGTGGTACAAAAGTCTCCGCATAACTGGGTACCGCTTACTTGGGTATTCCGCTTAATTGACATACAAAGTGAAATGACAGTTCCAATGCATGTAATATTTACCGGGTAATCAGGTAGGCATTTCAGTTAAATGGATAGAAATTTTCAAGACAAGCCTCATCCATTTTTATTGTTTCCTGCAGAAAGTCTTTGAAATGTGTGTGAATGTAAGTTCTACAGGATTGTGAGGTGCTGACATGCAATAGAGTGCTATGATAGCACTCTATTGCATGTCAGCATGGCTTACATTTTAACATGTTAATGTGAACTGAACAATCAATTTGCTGCATTACATGTAGTTGAGACACATTTATACATGCTGTGTACAAACCATTTCACCAGCACCAAACACTCTACCCTAGCTACACACACAGTGACACACTAATCACTGTGTGTCTAGCCAGGTCTCAATAAAAATTATAAGCTAGCTTCACTGAAACTCTAGCCTTTCTTCAATGTATGTGAAAACGTGAAATTACAATCACCATTAATGGGGATAATACAATTTATGGCTGCATGCAAAGTTTGCGAATGTTAAGTTGCATTTACAATGTCATGTTAATATGACTTGTCGGACATACGTTATACTTTCATGAATGGGGAGTTTGCACTCATGCGAGCAGTACCTTGTCATGGACTACCAATGATCGCTATCCTTTGCAGCTGGTCATCAAATAGGCACATGTACAGTACGTGTATAAACCGGTAAAACATAATAACTCTGTTTGGTTTGTGTGTCATTTTATTTAAAACCATTTACAAAAGAAATTGAGGTTTCTGTGAAGGCTATGTGACTTAAAACAAGCTGTGACTGTAGTGACAAACTGTGCACACCATGTAAATGGTGCAATAGGTGCATAATAAGTGTATGGTAGCTGTGATGTGAAAGAAGCAAGCTCTTCGGCTAAATCGGATACTCTGCTTAAATGGGTAAGAAATGCTCTGCATGACACTACCCGATTACGTGGAGAGTACTATGTTACTAACAGCACTGTATTCTATGCAAGTCCCAGATATGCTGTACAGGATTCCAGAGTTCCTAGTAACTTTATCATGAAGTATCTTCCTTGGTATGATAGAGCAAAGATTATTTTAAACTATTCATATAATGCACATAAAATAGCAAAGTAGTCTATAAAATTATATCTTAACTGCAATTATCATTTAAAGATAAACGAACATCAGTGAAAAAGCTGTGACAATATGCTTGTTCCTCTAAACTAGAAATGCTAAGGTAGTACCAAAACAACTGGCATGAAGATGAATGAAGAATGACTGTATGCTCACAAACTCGGCGAGTGATCCCTTGATTAAAACAAACAAACAAACAAACAAACAAACACGGAATCATTATTTTTTGAACCACAAATTCATAAGACAAATTATGCATGGAACTGTGCCTTTATTTCTCTAGTTCTAAACTGCACTTGAGTAATTGTGACAGTTGTTGACTATCTGTGACAAGTCACGCAGGATCTTCTGCACTGTGATAGATATAAAAGATGGGTTGCAAGAGATGGTATGTTCCCTTTATTTTTTTTACGTCAAACCTGGATATTTATTTCTCTAAGGACACTTTGAAAACGCATCGCTGGAAATTGGACCTATGCATATTGTAAAAACATGGACCACTTTACGTCCTGTCAACATTTTAACTCAACAGTTCTAATGGGAGTTCAAAATGTTAATGTCTTACCTACACCCCTGTCTGCCCATCAAATGCCCCTATTGAAATCAACGGACACATTTAGCTAGACTGAGCACACATTTAGCTAGAATGAGCACACATTTTCATCTCCTAAAATTTTAGTGAACAATACAATCAAACAATAAAACTGCAACATATATTCATAGAAATCACACAAAACACCACATTTAAAGAAAGTGGAGGAAGAACTGCTCTTAAAACAAGGGAAAGTGCACATCAAATTTTCACAAAGAGCAGTATCATAGTAAAGCTGAAAATGAGATAAATTTGATATAATATATCAAATTTTATGCCTTCAGTTGCTGTATGAACACTTCACTGTCATCCCTGGTCTATTCATTGACCTTCAATGGAAGAACATTTTCTGCACTAATATACAAATAGTGAATGGTCAAGAGTGCAATGGTACGAGATTTCGCACAAGGTGAAAGGTTCGTTACTCCGAACGTTCTTTAGTCCGAAGGTTCATTATTCCGAAGGTTCGTTATTCCAAAGATTCGTTATTCCAAAGGTTCGTTAATCCGAAAATGAAATAAGGTTCGTTATTCCGAAGGTACGTCAATCCGAAAATGAAACAAAGCTCGTCGATCAACGAACCTTTGAAATAACGAACCCTATTTCATTTTCGGATTAACGAACCTTCGGAATAATGCCACAAATGTTCGGATTAGCAAACCCTTTTTCATTTTCGGATTAACGAACCTCTAGGTATAGGGAATTTGTGTGTTTTGGATTAACGAATCTTCGGAATATCGAACCTTTGGAATGACGAACCTTCGGAATAACGAACAGCACCCGAAAGATAGAGGCGCTCTATTCAACAAGGCGAAGCCGAGTTGAATAGTGCGCTTCATCTTTCACCGAGTGTGAAATCTCGTTCCATTGCATGAGTAAAGACCACATACTATTTGTTTTATACAACGTCGAAGTAGATCTTTGTTATTTGGTTGGAGGATTGTTGGGTAGGTCCAAGTAGGCCTAGAAGTCTATATATGTATGAAAAATATAGCCATACTTACATCAGGGAGGTGCTAGAGAAGGAGAGGCAACTAAAGCTCTCCTTTGAAGTCATGCGCGGCAACGCCGAGAAGTTATGCGTTCAACTACAGGTGTTACCCATGTGCTTTGACAAAAGAGAGCATCAATAATCAGGACTAGCGCTCTCACATCTAGAAATATTTGTACCTACTGCAATTCGCTCTCTCTTTCAATGTGATGGCAACAATGAATTAGTGTACCTTGAATTGGAGCAGCAAATCAAAATGCAAGTGTAAAACTCACAATTTTAACAGCAAATAGTTTAAAAACACCCTGGAACATGCTTTAACGGAGTACTTTATTTGAAAGATCAAAATATCCCTTATGAAAAGATAGAAAATTAACATGCGGATATGTGCGCATTATAGAAAAAATTAGGTTTATAAGAGGGCCTAATTTTCATTTCCTTTCGATTTGCGAATTACGAAGAAACTAGAAATACATGTTAATAATATTGAATTCTTTCCTAAACTATTCTAAATCAATTCAAGTATTTCATATAAAATTTTGTGGTGAAATAAAGCTTGTAATTCAACGAAAGGTGAAATGCGTTCTTCGTCTCCGAACTTCATCTTGCAACTAGAGCGGTGCCGAGCATGACTTCAAAGCGTAATGGAATGCTAGACATCCCATTGTAATGCCTTGAACCCAAACATGTGTTTGCATGAATTACAAAGAGTTGCCACTCCATCTCTGTAACACCTCCCTGCTTACATGTGGATCCACTGTGATTCTCTTTCTGGCTTGTGCAATCAGTGTAGATACAGGTCAGTAGTTCAAAATCAGCCGAATGTCTGAATCAAAGTGTAGAAAGTTCAAACTTGAAACTCATTTACACTTGCAGTAAAGCCTCAACGCTCGTCGTAACTCAGTTGAAGAAAAAGTCAAAGTTCCAACACATTTTTCTCAATTCTTAACGTTGAGAGTTGAAATGTCAAACACGAACACATACATGCACAATAGCAGTCCATAGAACTTTAGGTCTAACAGTTAGGCCTACTTGTTGTAAAAGGTACCTGAACCATGGAAGTGGAAGTGTTGCACCGAAGAGGTTGACGTGGCACTTTGGATATTGAAATTTGATTCGCTCAAAATTAACTGTTCTTGGGAATCTGTCAGAAAGCTATCCAACCCCTCCAACACATTATCATTTGATTGTACCTCAGGCTCAGCTGGCTTTGGAGCATTTTCACTCATTTCGTTAGCTAGCGCTTTATTCATAAGCTTCTTCTTTTTGTCACTTGTACGGGAATAGTGCTTCAGAGACGATTCCGAGCGATGTCCAGTGATTGACATGATGTGTCGATTCGGAAAGCCAGCTTCATCCAGCACTGTGCATGTTGTTGCCCTCAAACTGTGGTTTGTGTACACTCGATAACACCCAGCCTTTTCAGATATCTCTCTCATCTTATTTCCTATTGTGTTAATCCCTAACGGTGCATTCCTGTACCACGGAGAACCATCCGTTGGCGCCTTGGCTTTTGGACGTTGCCACATGCACTTTTCAGCCAGGTTTAAAACTTCTTTCAAAGCAAGAAACGATCGGACTGGACATCGGCTTGAACCAGGAATTTCGTACATATGGCCGCTACATTCCTTGTCCTCACATTCACGTCTTGATTTAGTCATAGTATCACGACAGGTAATGTAACGCAAGTTCTGTTCATCAACCTTTAGATCGAAGTCTGACATCGACATACGCAGATTTTCTCTCCCACGGTTAGCAAAATATGTCATTACGTCAATAAAGACTTTATTCTGAAGACCAATTGGGTTGTTGCATTAAGTGAATCAATGATCTTCATCATGTCTTCTGCATTCACCGCTTTCTTGTGCTTTACGGCTCCTTTCCCACTCTGCTTGAATTTAACCATCATAGCTTTGTAAGTCTTGTCACTCGATCTCTTTAAACACGTCACTATTACAAATGTCTATGTCTTTGGTGGCCTGAAAGTGACGATGAAGTCCATATCGAATTGTGTGTATAGACTTCTTTGTAAACAGATCTCCACTGTTTCTCCATAACCCACCATAAAAACGAGACAGAAACTTATCGAGTTCTGCATTACCGTAGCCTTGTACTGTAGCCAAAGACGTTCCAGCACATTCCGCAAACGCTTCGAGACGATGCACAGCAAACTGTATTGTTTGTTTTTTTTGGTTCGAGTCCGCGGCATCAACCAATTCTGCAAGTTCGTCGTCATTTAGCAAAACGAAACTAGTTTGAACAGCCGCCATTTCTGACATCTTGTTTACAAACAAACGAGATTGTGTAGTCTGCGACTGCGTTGCAGTTACAGCTAGCGCTAATACACGTACACTAGCACTACGTAGGCCTACATACGCGCATGCATGTTCCGCACACGTACACTGTGCTAGCTGCATGCGATCCTCAATATGCAACACACAGTACATGCAGTACCAGTACCATACAATTTCTCGAACCGTGGAATAGAACGAAAAAATCGAACTAAGTTGCACGCAAAAATAGAACCAAAATTGCACGGCGCGTTGAATGAAGTACTTATTGAATATCACGTCACCAACAATCCTCCAATCAAATTACAAGGATCTACTTGGACGTTGTATAATAGTGAACATACCTCATGAACAAAAGGAAGAAGACGATAGAGAGTAGCCCATTATTCTTACACACAGCAGTCCACTGAGTTATGTTAAAAATGTTACCATCATCTACAGGTGCATAAAGTATCCAAAGCTTTGTGTATCAAATGTCTACAATAATAAGTTTGGCATGAAAAGGTTGATCCCCAAACCACCGCAACAACAATATAGACCGATTCAATTTCGATAACCTATTCACCTACCGCCGCCAGCGGCGCTATAACGGTCGCCATAACTGGGGGCCAACGGGGGCTGCCAGCGAGCTAGCTACCCAGCGAGTTGCAATTGCAGCTCAGCAGCCTAGCGTACCCATTGCGCATAGTTAGCCGGGCCTGGCCCCTGCGCCGCGGCCAGCGACCGCCGGCGCCGCGCTAATATTGTGATTGTTTACTCACTGTGGTAAAGTCATTCAGCGGCTTTTAATGCCTTTCTTTTGGAGAAATTGAGTGATTCAGACATATTGATCTACTTTGAAAGCTTCAAAGGAAGGATCAGGATAACACATTGTGCAGTTGTTGGGTGCAAAAATAACAGAAAAAAATGGAAATGGAAGCTGCACGGCAGTGTGTGAAATTCAGACACCGCTGACGCATGATAGATTAAGGCAAAATTAAAGACAATTAAGTGAAATACAACGGTATAAAAATGCACAGATTTCGTAACAAACTATGTCTACTATATTCTCTATCTAATTATGTTATCACTACATATTCGTAAAATATGTTGTTCATCTTAGAAGACAAGTTTAGATCAAAGAATTTGATAATTCACTGATTTTTTTTTTTTTTTAATCCTTGGTGTCCTACTTGCCAAAGTTAGAATACACTTCCTGGCTAGACTTTATTATTATGACAAACATTTTACAGCCTACACTACAGCTCAATAAATGTTTCAAGATGCGTTAAATTCTTATATTAGGCCTAATTGTTTTCACTTCTTCAATGTTCAGCACTGAATTGACCATAGGCCTATTCAATTTTGGCCTGGAACTCTGAATTTGACTTTTGATAAAGTGATACTTAAAAATACTAAACCATGGATGGTGGCAAACATCCGTTTCATAATCATACTAAGAAAGTATGATTTAAAAATCACTTTTGTAGATTATAATATCAGGCGTTAGCGTGATGTTATGAAAGGTTACTTAGACCTAAAACAGTAGAAGTTTTGGTTGTAGACGTCAGGCGACGTAGTCGTAAAAGACGTAACTTTTTAAGTTTATGCATATACGGCCTAAAAACGCCTAGATTTATATTCCGTTTGGTTTACTTAGTTAGGCTTTCCTGAAGTTATCGACAACCGAAAATGATATAGGATGTAGGGTTCTAGAAGTCAATAGGCCTAGATCTAGTCTGAACTCTTGCCTAGATTTCTAGACAAGATCTAAACATTAGGACAGATTCTACCCTGCTGGCCCGACACTCCCGAGTAAACTAATCATTAAAGGCAAAAGCCTGCCCTAAAAAGGTAAAGTTAACTGATAGCTTGCAATTTATTGCGCCATATCTAGCTCAAGATTCTTATTCATTATTTGTATTTAATTATATCAGTTAACTTGTCAACAGCCTAGGCTTATTAGCAAGACGTCTGCCTGCGCCTAGCAATAAATCTCCACAGCGGTTTCAATGTGAATATACAGGGCTTACACGCGAGTACCCAAGTCATCGCCAAAGAAATAGAGTCTACAAACATTCACGGATCGTACCGATATTTACCTTGAAATTCAAGTTTTGGCTACAGCCGTATGTCATCTACCCATTCACTCATAGTCGGTATAAGTTGTTTGACTTTATCTATTTTCAATTAGCTAGCGAAAAAAAAAATGTAGACTCTAGTTGTCACAAAGCCAGATGCGTCGATTGCTGCCAGCGCCAGAGATATAGCTATACCTAGCTGGCCGGCCGGCTGGCGCCGGGTGGTAAAAGAACTGGCTGCCGCTGGCACCCTTGCCACGCACGCAGGGCGCTTGCCGACCCGGCCTGTTTGGCCACCAGTTATGGCGTCGCCTTAAGAGGGCACACTTCCATGAACAGTCGCTTGAATCGGTCTATACATTAAGCTAAAAATCACTTTCTTTCTATCTTTTAGAGTTGCAATTATAAAGTTTCAAAATTGATCTGCATTGCATGCTAATAACTTTATTCAAGCTGGCTATATGTTAGCATGGAAAAGCAGTTTTAGATTTTATAAAACTGTCTTCATTTGTTATCTCTTGGGCAAAGGGTGTATACAATTACAAAGTACATGTATCAACTGTGTGAAGTCTACATAGCTGTATATTTTTTTTCCTTTAACTTGTTAAAGAGAGAATGCAAGAAATTAAGTCATCCTCTTCATAAATGTACAAGCATAATCCTATAAATGCAACTAACTGCCTACACAGTATACACATACGTATGAAAGAATCATCATTGGGAGGCAACTCAGGCAACCTCTTAACAACTTAATGTATACACGACATTCCAAGAATATGACATAGAAGTTTTCTTTTAGACTTTTGAATCACTACAATGCACCAATAGACATATTTTTAAAACAAAGGGTTGCTCAATTTAACTCTACAATGAAGTTTTCATGAATGTTTGATAACTCAATCAACAACTGTCATAACTATCTGCATTGCTCTGTAATTGCCATGTTATGTTTTTATGCTCCTTGTCATATCAACTGGCAAATGAGTACCATTCCCCTGCTCTTCACAGCACTTCCTCAAAACTTTGGTTGTCTCCCATAAAATATATCAGAATTCTTTATACTACGTACATGTCATTATTCCACACACTGTTAAACATATGACATTTCTGTCTTAATCATAAGACTAACTTTTATTTCAGATTATTTTTCAATCTTTTATTAATTATTTTTATTTTATTTTTTTTTACTTTCAAACATTGACATATATACACACATTTGCAGCATATTTGTTAATCTTTATCTGAACTAATTATTTTCTGGTGTCTGTGCAATTTACGGTTTATGTGGCATTTCTTGTACTTACTGGCAGACCAGAAGAAAAAAAGTTCCATTACACTACACCGTCATCATAAACACCACAACAATTTGAAGGTATGGTTACCTCTTGATTTTCCAGAGTCTAAGCTTTTAATGTTGCATGTGTACACTGACTCAATTCATTTCCAAAAAAACCTACCATAGACTGAATGGCAAGTCATTAATATGTCAAGAATACATGCTATATCTCTAGAACCGTATCCCTGATTATCACAAATAGGCTTGTGATAAAATGGGAGTGAGATGTGTAAGAAAAAAGTCATGAAAGATTTGTTTGCATCTAAAAATAATCACACACACACACACAAAAATGTTGAGGGGCTATTTCAGATCACTAAAAAATTTCCTTTTCCATCTCTACCATAGCTTATACTACGATTCCATGCACCAAAAGCAAGGAAACTCTATGAAAGCAACATGATGGCCCAATGTGTCCAAAATGCACATTTTGAAAAAAAAAAAATGCATATTGCTGAGTAATTCTAGTCAAACTTTATTTTACTCCCTAAGAATTGTTGCTAGATGATAAGTAGCAATTCATGAGCATTCAATGAACTGTTGCAGTTGTTACACCCTATTTGCTCATTAACAAGTCCTTTACAGATTGTTTTGTTATGTGCACCTCGCTCTTCACCTACCACAAACAGAAAACATTGCTTGTAACGCTTGGTATCAGTTAACAGCAAGCATTGTATGAAAACTGCAGAAAAAAATCTCTGGTGGTGGTGTGTTATAAACTTTAATATTAACATGTCACTTCACACATGACATTATGGTCCAGATATCAAATTATATCAGAATGAGAGCTATGCAGTTGCATAATTTGAATGAGGTGATGCACAGTAGATGTTTAGTGTTTTGTCTTTAAATAAACAAAATACTTTCACTTGATCATCCTTCATCTTCTGGTGTTTCATTCACATGAACAAAACTCATGAGAAGAAGTTATCTTACTCCTAGGTCTTCTGATTTTTCTTTCTTTTTTTTTTTTTCTCACAAAATCTGTGTGTGAGTGCTACAAAAACATAAAGATAAATCCGGCAAAATTGTAGCATCTTTTTGGTGTTTAATGCAATTTCATGTAGCTCTGTAAAAGAACATCTGAAAGCTCAAAGACTTCATCACCACTGAATTAACTGCTGAAATACTCTGACATCCTAAAATACTTCTCCTCTAATGAGACCTAATGCTTGATAATTTCTATATGAGTCCATTATACAAGCACAAATTTCACCTTGAAAATTTGATATTGTAACTTAAGAATGAAGTATCACTTGCAATACATTTTTCTATCACATAATTAAAGAGTCAACTTAGCTAGCTCCTGAAGGCTAGTAAACTCTGATCTCTGTATCATATACATGAATACAGGTAAGTGTAAAATACATGACCTACGGGTATAACTTTTAAATCCATGCAAAGGCATATTATCAAGAGAAGTTCAAACACAGGATTATTTGCAGTAGTTGAACCTGGCCTAAAATATGGAGGTCTACTGTGGAATACTGTAATATAAAGCCAAGCAATTCTGTTGATTTCCAATTAGGCTTTGTGCCATTTTTGTTAGAGTTTGGTAAGCTGCCATTCTCCCACCATCAAGAAGTATTGATTCTAGGGGCATCCCTGTCCTGACTGGGTTTGTCCTTAACCTTGTGCAAATACTTTTAATCTTTTGGTGTTGGGTTGCTAATGCCATTCAGCAGAACACTCTACACATTAGGGTATTTCAGACTTATCTCAACAACCTCACAAAATAATTCTTTCTCCTCAATGGAATATCCCTGAAATAAGTTGGCAAGCAAAGTCTATTTTCCCCCAGAAATCTAAGAAATTTACTTAATAAAAAACAAACAAACAAGACAACACACTCAAAACTAGGTACATGTTGACCTAGCCAAAAATATGTTTTGTCAATTGTGCAGGCCAACATGTAATATAACACTAACAATTATTCTTTGATGTGGCATGGGTATAGATGCAAAACTATGTAGATGATCACAAGACAAAAATGACTCACTGTGAAATACGATTGGAATAACCATCACATCCCTTATTAAGAGGGGCAATAAGTATTTTCATAAAATGTGATTGGCATGGCAACACTTGGTCCAATGGACACTGAAATCCTACTTGCGTGACAATGTCTACCATTATCACTGACATTACCTGAAAATTACAAGTACTTTGCTGTACACAAAGTTTTATCCAAAAGAATGTGAGTGCCATGGCAATAGCTCATCTGGCTTTCGTCTGAAGGTTATCACATATACTATGGTTTACTGCAAGTAGCTGAAATCTGTATAACTAGCTTGCTCCATGGGATTGCATCCAAGTGGAATTATGTACCAAGACAGTGCTATTTATGACAAACACAAAATAAAAGCTACACACATCTATACCACGAGGTCCTACATACAAAAAACAAAAAATAAACAAACAAACATCAAAATTCACCAATATTGTAGGACTAGTTCATAATGCAAGGTTCTTCCCAAATACTGGTTATATTTCTATGGCAATGCATCACTGGACACACTCATCACCCATATTTTTTCATAAATATCTAAAGGGATAAAGCCAAGTTCTATTATAATAACTAAAAAACTGTGAGAGCTTTGAAATACATGTATGGTTACAATAGCATTGCTTGCTCTGGAAAACACCAGAATTATATCTCACGAATGTACACTTATATATCATGTGTACTGAAATTCACTTGAATTACTTGATAACTGGGAATAAAGTCCACACTTTGCAACAGACTGATTGACCACAAACTACATTTTTACACTTTTTTCAAACTAAATTTGGAAGAGGGGTAGTCACATTTGTTTTTGCACATTTGTGAATCACAAAGAGTCAAATGAAAAGCAAATTGTTATAATTGAATTCATAGTGTTTGCCATCAGTTCTGAGTGACTCACAATATCAATATGCTCTTGAAGTAGTGAAGATAACACACCTTGTATAATCTAAGTCCAATATGTTTGATAGTATGCTTTGTTATTCATATAGCTACAGGTGTTGTCGTAATATAACCAGAAGACCTTTTCTGTAATCACCACATCAAGCATCTGGTAACGTTGATATTAAAGAACTACATGTACAGCAAAATGCCTTATTCCTCGCCACATTTTTTTTTCTTTTTTTCTTTTTAAAGCAATACGGTTACAACATCTCAATTCATATCTGTGTGAGTGTAAAGGCCTTTTCCCACTGGAAATTCTGCTTTGGTTCCATCACTGCCTGCCCCCTGTGCCACCCCAACCCCCCCAACCAATTTCCCTAAGTTAAGCTTATTCCTGCTTCTTCCGTCTCTAGCTCTTTAGAAAGTGGGCTAAGCCCACAATGCTTGAGGACAATCTCACGCCCCATTTAAAAAAAGCCTTTCAAACTAGAGTTACTGCGACAACGTCCGGGTAGTATCCTGATAATCTTTTTTGATGTTGCTCAGATGTTGTGGCAGTAACTTTTGCCAAATTCTACCCAAGCCAGCTAAGGTATTTACCGTGACATAACCTTAACAACCGTTCTATTAGAACGCAACCACAGTAACATTCCTTTGATACACTCAACACACATGTGCAACATTGCAGACAGAGAATGAACACATTGATCACATCCATGGATTGTAACCACTGACCTCTAGTTGAGATCAGTGATTGTAAACACTTTTTGTTTACTAACATGATTGCCTACCTAGATAGGCACAATGTAGAACAACAGGTTGCGTTGGCCTGTGGGCAGTGCAGTCGCATCAGTGGACACCTCTCCCTCTTGGAAACCTACCCAGAGGTTGTTTTTGGTGTGTGTCTGTGAAAATGGTAACCCTTGATCTCTCCTGCGGTTTTACTGCGCGAGGCAAGAAATTTGGTTCTCCAGACATTGTCTCGACTTTGTCGCAGTAAGGTCTACTACAACAGGGCTTCACACTCAAATTTTGTATGGTTCACATCCCAATGAGGCTGCTCAGCATTAAAGGTTGGGTAAGTATGCTAGTGAGAGCATAAATCTAAAGCCGGGGGTTAGCGTGTACCAAATAAAGTAAAATCCTCATGATCTCCCATCCAAGTGAGCAAATGCTTGATGCATTTAAGACCCCCATCCAGTGTATGTTTTGCAGTATGCTTGTCCGATGTAGTCATTAAATGCCACAAACATAGTGTACAATAATGTCTTCATAGCTCCAGCCTAACAGAACAAATGGGATTACAAATACCCAGTGAGATTGGGCTTGAGAGTAGACTATACACTTGCAATGTCTTCCTTGATCCTATAATTGGTTTTAAATCATAAATAGCATATATAACTTTATCACCCCAGTATATATTCTATCAATTATAACCTTTCTTATCCTGTTTGAAATTACATATTATATACGTACATATGTGTGTTGTCACAGCATCAATATTCTGTTATGTCCTCAATCTCAGCTTTATTGCAAAGTTACACAATTATCTATTTATACACACAAGACTGCAACATTGCTTGTCTGCTTAGAGTTTACAATTATGCATAGTGACACACATGTGTCATCACCCTGTATGTTTCTATATGTTCAACACATAAGAAATGGTCTCCATGGGATTTAAATTTACCAAGGTGATGTAACCATAAGTTGCAATGCATGGGGCAGGCTGATCCACTGGCCTAATGTTTAGTCCAGGTCTGCCACATGTAGGAGTGGGCTTGTAGATGTCTCCACATCAGACTCGTCATCATCCTCACCGTCTCCACCAAACAGACTTGATATCAGGTTACCTACCAAATCATTGACACAGCACATTCAGTAGTGTTAAAATGAGAAGATTTACACATCAAGTGAGAGAGCTTGTACCATTTAATCCTTGACAAACACCTCTCTGAAGCAATTTCAAAAAGGGTATGTTCTATTCAAGTGTTCTAACCCTACTCTATCAATCATGTTAAGGTTTATGAAAGGCTGTTTAACTTGTCAAAGCAACCTGAATGTAATTTGCATAGCAATGCTGAAGGGTTTACCCCACAATCAATCATGTCAGACCATTGTTAACAGTGAATTGATATTATTTAAGGGCTGCTTTTAGCAAAATATTCTTACACCTGCTCTGCAGTAATGTGGACTACCATCAGAAGGTACTTGAAAAGTACTCTTAAGATTTGAAGAGGTTTGGCTAAGTTTTGATGTACCATGTGTTTCTTCACACAAAAGAGATGGACTTTTTTCTGAGGCAGTAAACACCAGTCTTACTTTCAAAAGGATAACCAGCCCATAGAACTTATCAATAGAAGCAAACTTCATCCACAGTATTAATGCTGTCATGTATGAGGAACTATGCCCTTGCTGCTGTGCTTAACTAAACGTTACACATAAATGATACACTGCTGAATTGCATTTAGACCTGTAGAGGCATGAATGTCAATCCTTCCATGCTCTGGGGCCCGTTTTATCAAGATAAAGTTAGCGTCGATTGTGAAATCAACTCTAACTTTGGTCAACTTAAAGTTGGCTATAACTTTAAATCAACTTCAAGTTTCCGTTTTCAGAAGAGACATAATAGTCGAGTATAGTTATAGCTGATCATCATGACTTAATTATTGATTCAGTCAAAACAAAAAACACACGACAAGGCTGGTTTCCTGTCTCCTTAAAAACAATACATAAAGCAAAACAAACAACAAAAACACGAATGTGCATGATTGTTTGCCATGGCCACGGAAGCGTAGTCTGCTAGTGCGCCGCAGTATGATTAGCGCTATATCACAGCCGCTGAATTAGAAGTATGTTTGCAACAGAACCGCAAAATGCCAAAACACACCATTTTGCGCTGTAATGACGAAAGTATGACGATCTAGCACATCTCGAGCTCAACGAAAATCTGCGTACACGCGTACCGTGAAGATCCTGCACACTACGTAGGATCTTAGATCTAACATTGGTATTCAGTGATATTCTGCAGTGCCAGGGGGACTGTCCAAGGTGAAGGTCGTGTTTTGTATTAGTGTTTCAAATCTTGTATATTATGTGTAGGATCGGCTTTGTACAGAATAGATAGCGAGTCTACAAGTCGAAATTCTAGACCTTGTAGATGCTCTAGTCTACAAGGTAGACTAGAGCTAATCATACTGCACCGCAGTATGATTAGCGCTACAGCCGCTGAATTAGAAGTATGTTTGCAACAGAACCGCAAAATATGCAGTTGTTTGCGTTGTATTGACGAAAGTAGGTCGATAGATCTAGCACATCTTGAGCTCAACGAAAATCCGTGTGTGCTCGTACCGTGAAGATCCTGCACACTACGTAGGATCTTAGATCTAACGTTAGTATTCATTGACATGGATAATCTGGCACAGAGGATTTTCTGCAGTGCCAGTGGGACTGTCCAAGGTGAAGGTCGTGTTTTGTATGCATTGTTTCAAGTCTTGAGGATCGGCTTTGTAAAGAATACAGTAGATCGTGAGTCTACATGTCGAAATTCTAGGCCTAGTAGATGTTCTAGTCTACACTAAAGTGTACGGTAAGTACAAACGACCCGCTGTAACGTCACTTAACGTTAGGCCTATTGGTTAGAAAGATCTTACTGTCGTACTCGGTGCTATAGAATAAAACTCTTTACTTTCTGTATAGGCCTACGAAACTATCAATTAGTATCTATTGACGAACTAGCTCTACGTAGACCTACGCACGTCAGAAATTACTGATTTCCTCGCACATTCTTTGGCAAGATATGCATTGCACACAGACGTAGTTCCAGCGCTCGGTTACTTGCCCTTGCTGGCGATGGCTTGATGGGCGGGCGGTCGGGCCTCTTGATAAAACGGACTTGAAGTTGATTTGGAAGTTAATCGTTGATTATGTGTATATATATATATATATATATATATATATATATATGGACTTAGAGTTGACTTGAGGGGTTAATCATAGATTATCTTGACTTAAGATTTATCTTTTGATAAAACGGGGCCCTGGTCAGACTGTCTCTCAAAGTTCTGCTTAGAGTTAGTGTCATCTTGAACATTGTGACAAAATACTTTGAACACTGTGACAAAATACTACAAGCACTCGTCTTTGTCATTGCTGCAAACACACGATATATGAAAATGCTTGCTTTCAGAAAAAAGCAAGAAAGTTCAATATGAGATATACAATACAGAGGTTCCATTCCCTACTCACCAATAAGGCCCTGTCTCCCTGTTGGTAAAGGAGGTGGAAGGCCAAAGAAGATCTGTCCAATCTTGTCTAGGTAGGCTGCATAGCATGGGTCACGTTGAAGGGATGGCTGGTACTTCTCACACAGGACAGTAAAAGCAGCTAGCTTTTGCCTGTGTTTAAAATATAGTCCCATAAATAGTGATATTACAGTGTGAGAAGAATCATACTGTATCTGTACAGAAAAAAACTTCTCATAAATACTGTATCCATAGTACTGTACGAGCTGAAATTTTCGCGTACAGATATTTTCGCGAATTGGTACTTCGAGGACATTTTCGTGTGTTGCTAATTTCGCGGTTGCGAGGGTCTAACTGAACTTACTTATTTGCGCATTGTTATTTTCGCGTGTTTTTGTTTTCGTGATTCAAAGGTGATTCACGAAATTCGCGAAAATAAAACCACCGCGAACATTTCAGCTCGTACAGTAAATAACACACCTGTATTGTAAATTAAGTAGTCAATTTTGCATTTATGGTCATAGTGCATGATTACGCATCACAAGCATGAATTCTTGCAGGGAAATCAATATTAGTGTACATTTTCAACAGTAAGCAAATGCTCTATCAGACACTATTCTAGAAACACACACTCTAAATGCATAATAAGTCATCATTTTCTTCTATTCCACCTTGATTTTTAGCCTCACTGAAACAAAACTGCGCCTAGGGTTAATCATGCATACATAATGCACAATAGTCCAGAATAGTGCACTTACGATCTGACACTACATGAAAATATCAAAATAATCAGAGGAACAACAACAACAAATAGATAATAAATCCATTATAATAAGCTTTTATAGCACATTGAACCATGAGGTATTGCTCTTGGTTCAAAGCATACACTCACGTTTTTACTGCCAACAGCAGAAGCCATATGAAGTTGAGGAGAGGTAAAATAAAAGGAGGCCCACTCTTGATTGCTGGATGATTCTCTGTGTACACTCGTAACGTCAGAGAAGCTGTTGTTTTGTTCCTTAGGCACAGATATCTATCAAATCAATACATTGCATGTAATTATGGCGTAAATATGAAATTTTCAAATCTACTCAGTGTAATAGATCTCTGTTTTAACTTGATTCAAGGACATTCATAGTGACGAAATGAATAACAATATAATACAAATACTAGCATATAAATAAAAAGGCTGTTTGGAATTAGAAATTTCTAACTGCTGCTGCTGCTACTAATGACTGCAACAATCAAATCATTCATAATCTCACAGAGGCAACTGGAATATCTCCGCTATATCACATTGTTCTCTCATAAATCTACAGTAAATCATAATAATGTGAGACGACAGTTTCACATAATTGGCAAGAAATAGACATGACAAGTTTGAATTCTAACAAGTTTCATGATTGAACTTGCCATGTGGTTTTAAAGGCCCAATTTGATTTGTATTCAACTTAATGGTCATATTATAATTTTCAGCACAGAAGCCTAAAGGCCACCGCACACTACACGATCAGACTGGTCTTAAAGTCTTAAGCCAAGCTGGGTCTTAAGACCAGTCGTACGACCGGACACCGCACACTATACGACCGAACCTTACGAGTAGGCTTACGACTGTAAAGCGCGCGCAGTGCGCACTGTGTGCGCATGCATCTTACTGCATTGTGAATGGCTGAAAGCCCACAACCAGTCGTAGAAATTCAACATGTCAAATCTCTACGACTGGCGCTAAGACCCAGTCGTACGACTAGATAATGGCAAGACTGTGACGTCACACTTCTAGTCTTAAGGTCTTAAGACCAGTGAATCAGGGCAAAATCGTGTAGTGTGCGGCAGGCTTAAGTTAGCTGATCAAACATGTGCGACATATCTAACAGCTTGAGCAGTTTCACAGACATGGTGGAATAAGCAGAACTGTAGCATTTATTCTTCATCTTTGACACTTTATCCTTGATCTTTAATCTTATGTCTGAAAACATAAAGTTTGGTAATACATGTTGTACATGCTAAGCTTCACAAGGATACTTTGAGCCATTCAGAAAGATGAGAAACGGATGAAATTTCAGTACTTTCGCTTGACCTTTGACCATTGAACAAATGGTTCTCATCTTTCTCAAAATGATTGCTATCTGGTATTAAATATAATTATACACCAGCTTCATTTTTTTATAACACTGAACCATTTTCAATATATGAGGAAAAAATACTGACATTTTAGCATTGTCACTTGACTTTTGACAAGGCCCAAATTTAGCACAATCATGATCAAGCAAGTAAAATTTCATTCAGTTTTATTCAGCATATACAACATATGTGGACTGCTTCATTTGGGGCATTATTGATATCATTATCCCTCGGAATCAACTCCAACTTACAGCTGTATGACCCTTTAAGGAAGCTCCTTGGGCAATATCACCAACAATGCCCTGGAAAGGAGTCCACATCTGTACACTATCACACACTGTCACCACACTGTAGTAATGCAATGTACAAGGCAAATTACACACTAATGATATCTAGACTTACTGAAGTACTGCTTGTGCTACGAACATGTCAACTTCACTGGAGTAGCCCTTGTTCAGATGATACTCCACTAGCATTAAGGCACATCCTTCTCCATCCATGGATCTCAAAAAGTGGTAGCGAGCTTCAAAAAAGTTTTTCTCTGCAAAAATTACAAATGGTGACATGTTTCCAAAAATGATGAACACACATACATGAACTGACACATACATGTATCAAACAGATCACTGCACTTTAATAGCACATTTCCTCCTTAGCTGTAAGAAAGATAAAAAGAAAGAAAAACAAACCTTTATTCATCTCTTACTAGCCACATACAATGAACTAGAAACTGTTTATTTACAATTGTTGCATTGGATGTACCAGATGTTTAGTTCCATATCATTGACAAGATGGCATGAGGTTCTTCACTTGTCTTTTCAGTTTGTTTGTCTGCATGTGTCCTTGTTATTTCACACAGCGGTGGTGGCTCTGGCTACTTCACTACTGGCCCTTCTGCGATTTCTGCATTTCACTTAACTTAGGTGCTGACAATACAAATAGAGCAAGACAAACTATGCTACTTTGAAGACACCTGTGCAAGGATCTTTGTAACCCTGGGTTCAGGTACTGAAGAAACACCAAATATGGCCTTGGAAGGGATGCCAACCTTGTAGAAAGTGTTGCAATATTCTGATGGTAGAAAAGGTATATTTTGGGTGGAAAAATAGTATATTTACCTTTCTTGCAAAAGATATATGTAATAATAAGATTTGGGAACAAACATTATTTCCAATGAAACCTGCATATATTTGGTACAAAAAAAAAGAGTACAAAATACAGCAAAAGAAGTAACAGTTGGCATCTCTGTTTAGGGCATTTTGGTGGAAACTGGATGATTCCTTAACCACTACAAGGTAAGAATGGAACTTCTACAACCTCCCCCCCCCCCCCTTTTTTTTTAAATTGTACAATTTTATTATCATATAGCAAACATCAGTTGCTACCTCCAAAGTCAAAGGTCTGTTTGTACCTTGCCACAGCATATTGGCAAACTGCTTGTGGAGCTCTGGATCTCCACTTCCCTTTCCACGGGAGTCCCCCTGAGACCATCTGAGGGACAATGTGATGAACTTAGTTCGCTCTGGGGACTCACATGGGAGAGCTTTGGCCAGACTGGCAATTCGGTCTGAAAGATTGATGGTAAAAGACATTCATCGTGAAGTTCAAGGGTAGCATAGTAAGATTTACAGAACTGATCACATCACAAATAGTTGTGCACGAAATTCCTTGAAAAGGGAAAGGGCAATTTGCAGTGGATCATGAATGAACATCATGCATTACAATGCATTATGTCTATAATCAAGAGGTGAACAATCACTAGTTACATCACATTGTTTGAATACTTACCTCCCTTCCTTTGATAATCAAAATACTGTAGAAGTGGAAATTTTCGCGATGTTGAAATTTTTGCATATTTCGTGCAACCAGAAACTAGTGCAAAAATAAAAGCACACAAATATTTTTGCTTGCTGTATGTTCCAGCAGTTGAGCTCTTGATTCCGTGGAATCAAAAACATGCAAAACTCATCTTACCCAGCTGAGCGTGAAAAATTACTCGCCTGAAAACATCCACTTTTACAGTACTTTCCAATTCATTTTTATTCAAATATACCAAAAAAAACATTATCCCTGGATTCACATTTGCACCTAGCAGAAATCATGATCAGAGGAGGGTCCTTTGGTGACCTTGTCATTTCAGGCAACTGACTGCTTATCAATTCATAACCATCTTATCAAATGAAATTACCCCTGGTTTAATTTAGCATGGAGACAATGACATTTTTAACCCACAGGACAGTGACTTTTGACATACCTTTAACCATTGTATTTCTATGATGATCAAATTATTATTAGCACTGGCTACATCAAGTTGAAGCTACAATTGAAAAAAGATATTTCAGTAAACATTCAATGGCCTTAGACCTTGAAAGAGTTGCTTAAAATCAGTGCATCTACACCTCATACTGCATAATTGAGTCAGATGACAAGACAATCTTCTGCACGTTTTGTTTTTAATATCATAATGACAAGATCTTGGTGGGATCAAGTTGAAGCTACAATTGAAAAAAGATATTTCAGTAAACATTCAATGGCCTTAGACCTTGAAAGAGTTGCTTAAAATCAGTGCATCTACACCTCATACTGCATAATTGAGTCAGATGACAAGACAATCTTCTGCACGTTTTGTTTTTAATATCATAATGACAAGATCTTGGTGGGATCGATAAACAAACTATCTAAACATTTTAATGTCTTGTGTCACCTACCAAGAAATCCCAACTCCCCACCCCAACAGAAAAAAAAACCCGAACAAATATACAAAGGGGGAGGGGTGGAAGGATATAGACATTTTGAGCTACTTCTGTCGCAGTGTAAATGTTGCTTACTTACCTATGTTACATTTTGCAATAGGTTCTTGCAATGTGTCCAGAGCCTCCACCAACAGCAAACTTAAATCAGCCCCACTCATATGCTGTAAAAGACCAATTGAAATTTCATTAAACCTAACTAGAATAGGCAGCACACCAACGGCTGGGATTCAGTTTTAATAAGGTTCTTGTCATTTTAAAACATACAAAGATATTCTGTTTGTTTTTTCCCCTCTGCTTACATTTAAAGGTAGGGAATCCTATTTGCATGCCTTAAATGAAGAGTTGTATAAATACGGTGGTATGTTGAAGAGAGTATCATTTTAGAAACTCCCATAAAGTATTGAAAGTGGAAGGTAACATTTAGTACATTTTTATTGACCGTTAGATTTTAAATTGAATTTTTTTCGGGGCTCACCGTAAATTCCAGTACATTACTAGGCTATCTTTGCAGACCCATGCCCTGCATGTGTGTCCATCATGTATATTTTGTGAAGAAAGTTCATCAAAACTTTCAAACATCCGCAGATCTGCTGCATGGCCGGAACCACGCGGTATGCTACCGCTTGCTCGACCCGTATCGCCGTTGCTCATGCAGGGCTCCCCGAGCCAGCTGACGCTCCCAACACAGAGCAATGTGGGGCTAATACGTCACGCCGTCACGTGATCTTTCTAGCCGGCGTACAGAAATTGAACAGTAACGATTCAAAATTAGTGATGCTAAAAAATCGATTGTGACGAGTTGGGAGGGAATTTCTTAATGAAACTTAGTCATCTTGGTCCTTGATTTATGTAGATTATGGTGAAATTTAATCAAAATCGTCCGGACTTCTCCTTTAAGGATTATTTTCTGCTACAATGTAAAAGAAAACAGAAAACATACCTGATTGTGCTGTAATAGAAGTGATGCTCCAGTGTAAACAAGTTCTATGGCTTCTGCGTGTTTTTTCTGTGCTAAATACCTGAACAACAAGGAAGATAAAGTGCAAGTGGGCTGGAAATGTGAATGGCACATAATACTTTTTGTAAATACGGTAACTGCCAAGTGAATTACAAGGCAATAAAGTACTGTGTATACACCATATATTTTGCAAAAGGTTTTTATTTTCATGAATTTAGTGAGTTGTTACATGTGTTATTACAACAAAAACAACAACCCTAAAATCACAATTTGCAGCATTATCTTTTCGAGTTGAAAAGTTTTGACATTTTTTTGAAGTATTATAAGTGCCTCCTTATGAAAAAGCAGGCATTTATACATTGTGAATAGTGCATTACATATATCTTGTACATACCTGAAGTACAAAGTGCGATACATCTGGTGTGCCTCATAATAGTTGCCATCCTCAACGCATTTCTTCAGCTTGGCAAGAACTCTTCCTGATCCTCCCCTGTCACTCCTTCCACTGCGAGTAGCCATGGTTCCTACATAGAATTCTAAGATGTAGGAAATATAATGCATTCACATTTTGGTATTAAAGGTTGATTATGCTGATTGAAAAAAAAAAAAAAAATCCTTTCAAATTACTGTCACTGCCCATTCTAACACTATGGCAAAAAAATAAATAAATAAATAAATAACTAGACTTGGAATTTGTCAACACTGACAAATTAGGTGATACGATCTATTCAAAAATCAATGATTTGAGTCCTGATCCCTATAGGCATGACAATACAGGTTTCACCTGTGTTTAGGGACATTGGCCATGTGATGTTTGGATTCTCATTTACAAAAGGGAGTCAGATCTGCCATCTTTGGTACCAAATTCTGTATACACTATAACGAAGATACAAAATGAAGTACATTTGACCTTTGACCCCACTTTGCACACCCAAGATGGCATCTGAGCAAAAAGTGGTTATTTTGTGAAACGATTCTTGCGACACCGTCTATACATGTGCAAAACATGGCAAATGTAGGACAAGTATATACCAAGATACAGAATGAAATATTTATGACCTTTGACCCTAATGTACCTACAAAAGATGGTGGCTGATGAATTAATTGTTATTTTATTGAAATGGTGTGCATGACATGGACTAAGCATGTGCAAAATGTGGGGGTGAAAGGGCGTGTTTTTATTTGAGCTACTGCAAAGAAAGTCACAGAAAGAAAGACATATCTCCCGACATTGAAGCTAAGCATCAATTTCAACCACGTTTTTCGATGTAATCCTGACGTCCAGTGAAAAATCAGAGGGTGCCTTAATAGTAGCCCAAAGTCTCAGCTACAACGTATTCAAATCTGGGAGAAATTCACACAAGGATAAATTAGCTAGTGCTCGATAAAGACAGTCATGTCAATGTTCATTTCCAGAAAAAATGTACTCCCATAGAGATAATACCTCATTTGCACAGCCAAAATGGAGTCCGACCAAAGCGTTGATATTTTACAAAATGACCCATCTATCGAGGTCCATGTGTGTGCAAAATATGACAGTGATACCATATACACTAATGAGATTACAAAATGAAGTATATTTGACCTATGACTCCACTTTACACAGCCAAGATGGCATCTGAGCAAAATGTTGTTATTTTGTGAAATGATTCTTGCAACATGTTCCTTACGTGTGCAAAATCCGAAAGATAGGACGTGTATTTTAACCAAGATACAGGATTAAACACTTTTGACCTTTGACCCTGATTTACCTACCCAAGATGGTGTCGGAGGAAGTAGTTATTATTTTATGAAATGATGTTCGTGACATGAACTAAACATGTGCAAAATATGGGGTTGAAAGCCATTGTTGTTGTTGATCTATTGAACAGAAAGTGAAAGAAAGGAAGAAAAATAAAGAAAAAGTTAGGGTATTGTATAGAAATTTGGAGAAGCATAAAAAAATCAGAAAAATATAAAGTTGGAGAATAAAGAGAATAAGACTAACTAAAGAAAAAGAAGAAAAAAGTGTTGTTTTTTTTTAAAGCAAAAAGCAGGGGTGAGGCTCGAACCTGGGACCTTCAGATTAAAAGTGCGATGCGCTATGCACTGACCTATTTCATCCACCATAGGCTCTGTGTACTAAGCAAAATGATGCTACATCGAAGCCAAGTGCCAATTTCAACCAAGTTTTTCGACGTGATCCCGACGTCGTATGAAAAAACAGAGGGCACACTTTCAATAGCACAAAGTCTAAGCTACAATATATTAAAATCTGGGAGAAATTCACCAAAGGATAAGTGAGCTAGTGCTCGAAAAAGATAGTCATATCAATTTTCATTTCCAGAAAAACTGCACTTCCATACAGATAAGACATAAACTGGTCAAATTTGAGAAGGTTACTTTCAATCCATTTTTACGAGGTGATGCTGTCATCCAATCAAAATGTTGCAAATACATTTATGAAAGAGCATTTAATAAGCTACAACATACTGAAATCTAGGTAAAAATTGGCAAAGGATAGGTGAGATACGCTCAAGTAAACATGAAATTTGATGACATCATTTTGAAAATTTACTTTTTTTATTTTATCAAGAAATTTGATGTCTTTTAATAATTTTTCCAGCATTGCCAACCCATGAAATGACATGTAAAACTCATCAGCTTTCAGAATATGTAAATAAAATGGGGGGTCACCGTCAATCCTGACGAGTAAAATCGGATTTAAAATTGGCGGTTTTTTGGCATAATTGCACTGTATATCGCCGTTGATGCGCGCGCGGAATTTCAACTTTGACGGACCCATGTGACATCATATTGAGTCGGATTGACTTGAAACTTGGTAGAATTATTCCTTGACATTTCAGACATCAGATCCGTGTGAAAAACGGGAAATTTCTACTGCATATGAGCTGTGCATGCGTATATGCGCGCGCGTACGCGTCCGTCCATTTTTTCAATTTTTCAAAAAATGCCCCAAATGATCAAGCTCAAAAAAAATTTGAGCTCGATTGGAATAAGTCAACATTTCAATGTGCACGTACGCCTACGTTTTAAAGGTAGGGAATCCCATTTGCATGCCTTAAATGAAGAGTTGTATAAATACAGTGGTATGTTGAAGAGAGTATCATTTTAGAAACTCCCATAAAGTATTGAAAGTGGAAGGTAACATTTAGTACATTTTTATTGACCGTTAGATTTTGAATTGAATTTTTTTCGGGGCTCACCGTAAATTCCAGTATATTGCTAGGCTACCTTTGCAGACCCATGCACTGCATGTGTGTCCATCATGTATATTTTGTGAAGAAAGTTCATCAAAACTTACAAACATTTCTATATATACATTCTTGCCACACACTCTATATGTTATTACATCAGCTCTCATGCTTTTAGATTTGTGTTTATAGATAAAAAAATACAGAAGACTGCAACAAAAAGGCTTACAGTGTGGCTGACACACAGAACTACTGAGTAGTTGAGTTTTGTGCATTATTCAAATTGTAGGTAACTGTTGACTTCCAAATTTCTCAGCAGTGGCCTAAACAAGTCCCCTGAGGTTCATATTTAATGTTTTGCTGCATTTTGGGAGGTCTGTAAAAGGTATCCCCTACCTTTAAGTGTAAAGATGCATTTTGAGAATATGAGTAGAAAGAGCTTAACTTGAACTATATGAGACGTAAATTTTGAGATATGAATGAGAATGTGATTTCATATAATGACGTCATAATGACGTCACGGTCAACTGATCACACCGATTTTATTAGATCTGTCGTCTTTGGGACATGATACATATATGGTATAATTTTGAAAGTGATAGGCGTAAGAATTTTTGAGTTAATCTCTGCACAAGATTTGAGGAGAAAGAAATAAAGAAGAAGAAGAATAATTAAAGAAAGAATCAGTACAGATCATGGGCGTAAATCCCGGAGGGGGGGGGGGGGGGATGAATCCCCCCTGAAATGGAGGTGGGGATGGCCTGTACAAACATCCCCCCCTGAAATTTGAGAAAAAAAAATGGAGGAAGCAGAAATGTGATTGTATCAATTTTGGCATATATTTTGGCATGACGTTTGTACGCCCGCCTTCATACAGGTAACAGAGCTGAACAGTATTCTATCTTGTAGGATAATTTATATTTCTCAAGCGCTCGTTTGCTTCGCTCGCTCACGAAGAAAGTAAGAACATAAGGTATGGTTAGGACATTGACAAATAGTATAGGCCTACATGTAAACATGCTATGACGCGAGCAACTCGGGACCATCTGCAAATTATGTACGACAACAAACAAACAAACAAAAACAAAAACTATACCGCCATAATTGACCCCCCCCCCCTCCAATTCCTGAATCAATCCTGAAAAGATGATGACTCTGATGACTCAGGATACATCTTCCTGAATCATTCCTGAAACGATGATGACTCTGACGATTCAGGATACATCTATATGGGCATTTGGTGTTTTTTTTAATTTCACAAATATTCCATCAAAAATGCGTATACGAGATATCTAAATTTCAACTTTAAAAAGGAAAAAGCTCCCCCGTACGGGAAGGGTGGTGATAGCGCTCGCCCACGCCTTCTCCCTGCTCGCCAGTCCCCCCCCCCCCCCCCATGCATACAAGGGACTGTGGCTACACTTTGAACATAGACAGTCTTCCAAATATGCCACAAGATGTGTGCACCAAAACGTTTAAATGCAATCAGAAAATACAGAATCTCCCTCGTGGAGGAAGGGGGAATAGGGCTTATCCCCTCCCATCTTCTCTGATTGACAAATTTCCAGATATTCTAACAAAAGTGTGCACCAAATTCTTTAATTTCAGTTCTAAAACAGAAAAAACTAGAAATGTCGCTATGGCGACTGATGCCTCCGCCATAATGCATGATTCTCCCAATAGGTGTATAGTACAATGTCTTCACAATGTGTGATGACAGTTACACATAACTGGCAAAATATTGAAATGACGTCACAGGTTTGTCAGAAATATCTTAAATGATCACTTTCCTTGAACTAGGTTTGCTATAATTGTCTATGAAAGAGTTCAGGTACATGTATTTGGGGAATTGAGGACTTTTACTTAACTTCTGAGTGTCCCTTTTATAAGTTTATGCATTGAGTAATTTTAAAGTTACGAAGAAAGAGTGTAATAACAGTGCAATATAGATTTTTTTTGCATTAAAACCTTGATTTGAACCTTAACCTTAGACCTTTGACCTTCTGGCAGGAAATTTCCAAGAGAATCTCCATTAGGTAATACATGTACATATTGAATTTTAAAAATAATGCAAGCAATGCATTATATATACTAGTATATGAGGGAAATGGTAAAATATTGAGTTGACCTTGACCTTTGCCCCCCTGACTATTGACCCATGACCCCTATATTCCCTAGATAATCCCTGCCAGTCAGTACATGCGTATGTACCAAGTTCCATGAAGATACATTGAACTATTTGCGAGAAAAGTGAAATTGTAACATTTTTCACCAACCTTTGACCTTTTTGACCTTTGACCTAATGACATGAAACTCTCTCTGGAGAATCTTTATGCAGTAGTACATGTCTACACTAAGTTTCAAGGAAATACCTTTGAGCATGGTATGGATATGGGGGAAATAGCAACATTTTTACCATTTGACCTTGACCTTTTGACCTTTAACCTCTTGCCAATGTCACTATAATCTACTCAACTAATTGCCCATCATACATCATCCTTGGATAAAGTTTGGGGAAAGCTGTTCCATCCAGTTTTGAGTTATCACATGAACATATAAATTTTAGGATTTGACCTTCATCTTTGACCTCTGTCCGATTTCACTCAAAAATCAATCAAGTAATTGTCCCATCATACATTAATATCCTCGGACAAAGTTTGGTGAAATTTGCGTGATCCAGTCTCGAGTTATCGCGCAAACAGACACAATTTCATGATTTGACCTTGACCTTTGACCTTTGGTCGATTTCACCCAAAATCTACTCAAGTAATTGCCCCATCATACTTTATACTTGGACCAAGTTCGGTAAAATTCCAGTCAATATGACTCAAGTTATCGCGTAAATGAATGCGGACGGACGTACGGACGTAAGAACAACCCGAAAACATAATGCCTCCGGCACCACTTCTTGGCGGAGGCATAAAAAGCTCCCTCGAATATGGGAGACGTATCTTGCCACCCTCCCATCGCTTGGTCCCCTCTATAGACTTAGTACACTTTGGGGAATGACAATTTCTGAATTTTCCACAAAAAGTGTGCTTCAGATCGCTTTATTTCAATTCTAATAACGCAAAAGCTCCATCGAGTGGGAGGGGGAATACCCCTCCCACACCCTCCCCCTAAGCTCTACCTCACTAGACTTTGTACATAACACGGAGATGATGCACACTCAGAATAAGAGCTTAATTCCATGATTTTAGCACTTCCCTGAAAAAGCCCTCTTTTATTTCTTCATTTTTTTTGGGGGGGGGGGGTTGGAAAATATTGCACCAAAAGTTTGCACCAGATCGCTGAATGTCAGGTCTGAAAATGCAAAATCACCTTCGTGTGGGAAGAGAAATGCCCCTTTATATCTACACCCTCGTGTGCTTGCTTATTCTGTTTGAATTGCTTAACAGAGAGCGTTCATGATAATTATTCATCGTAAAAAATAATACACTGAGTTTATTTAAGTAATACAATTATATACAAGTAGGCAAATTGTTCATTTTAATCTACATCAAAATATTCTGCTACCTTAAACAAGTGGGACTGTTTCAAGTCGATGAAACACGCAAACATGCGTAAAATTGCATCATTTACAAAATGATGCAAGTTCTCACTGTGGGAGGGAGACACCCCCCTCCCACACCCTCCCCATCCCCCCCCCCCCCCCCTTTGCTCGCTCCGCTCGCTCGGGCTCGGTCACGTTCATGACATTCAGCGGAAGAATTAATACAAAAACTTTTTTAAATGATCAAAATATTCTACTTTAAACAAGTGGGATTGTTTCAAGTCGATAAAACACTCAAAAACATGCATCAAATTGCACAATCAACAACATCAAAATGCAAAAAGTTCTCACAGTGACAGGTGAAACATCCCCCTCCCACACCCTCCCCCCCCCCCCCCCCTCGCTCGGATTCAGTCGCATTCATGATATTAAGTGTAAGACTTAATACAAGAAGTTTATAAATGATACCATATTACAGTCAAATTGTTTTATAATAATCAACATCATTGCTACATTAAACAAGTGGGAATGTTTCAAGTCGACAAAACGTGCAAAAACATGCATCAAATTGCACCATGTACAACATCAAAATGCAAAAAGTTCTCACCGTGGGAAGGGGAACACCCCTTCCCACACCCTTCCCCCCCCCCCTCGCTCCGCTCGCTCGGGTTCTGTCCCGTTCATGATATTCAGTGTAAGAATTAATACAAGAAGTTTATTTATTAATGATACCATTCTAATTTTTAAATAATATAATCGACATCAAAATATATTGCTACCTTAAACAAGTGGGACTGTTTCAAGTCGAAAAACGCACAAAAAGATGCATCAAATTGCACCATGTACAACATTAAAATGCAAAAAGTTATCACCAAAGTAGGGGGACAACCCCCTCCCACCCCCCCCCCCCCACCCCTTGCTCGCTCCACTCGCTCGGGCTCGGTCGCGTTCATGATATTCCGTGTAATAATTAACAAAAGAAGTTTATTTAAATGATACAATTTTATAGGCAAAATTGTTCAACAATAATCTACATCAAAATGTACTGCTACCTTAAACATGTGGGACTGTTTCAGTCAATAAAACACGCAAAAACATGCATCAAATTGCACCATGTACAACATCAAAATGCAAAAAGTTCTCACCGTGGGAGGGGGAATCCCCCTCCCACCCCCCCGCTCACTTCACTCCCTCGCATCTAACCACTCCCCATAAGATAAAATCCTGGCCATACCGGTGATAGGCCCCACTATTTAGTAGGCCTTCACAGTGATGTCACACAAGCAGAGCAAGAGCTCAGATACCACGATTTAGTCATTCAATTAATCTATGAATATTTCTTTTTCTTGCTTGTTTTTTGATAGGAAAACAATCCAAAATTTCACCAAAAGTGTGCACCAGAAATATCTTGGCATGATCTTAGATCCATATCTGAAATGGAACCTCCATATTGATAAAATGTGCACTCGAATAAGTAATTTGGTACGGTTGTTATCCCGATTACGACATACAATCAATTTGTCCAGACTCCAATCTAAAAGTTGTTTATAATGCGATTATTCTCCTATTTTTGATTATGGAGATATCATATATGGTGCAACCAGTGCTAAACATACAATGTTATCATGAAAACTTCAAAACAGAGCATGTCGAATAATATTAGGAATAAGTCTGTATAGACATATATCGGTCAGAGAGCTGCATGCACATCTAGGCTGGAAGTCATTAGCAGCTCGGCGTTGTTGCCACTTGAACACCATGGTTTTTAAGGCATTAAATGATTTTGCACCTACGTATTTAAAAGATCAATTTCAATATTGTCATTTTAATTATTCACTTAGGTCAACAGGTAACTTAGCATTGCCAAAACCTAGGACAGAATATTGTAAAAGAACTTATTATAGGGGTGCTGTGCAATATATGTAACAATCTCCCTCCAAATTTAAAAATTGTTTGTAGTCCTGCTTCATATTCTAGTCAGTTAATATCATTTGTTCCAGATTTTTTTATTATCCCTCCATAGTATAAGCTTATTTTCTTTGTAGCTCAGCCAATATACTTTTTTTTTTTTCTTGTCAATGATAACATATTTTTACAGTTTGAATCTTTTTATCCTGATATCAACATCAATTTCATGTTAGGACCCCATGGAAGAACAGCCATGTCTTCGTAGACTGAGCTGAAAGGGCTATCCTACTGTACATATTCGCTGCTTATTTTTTTTTTTTCTCTCTTGTCTTCTTCCCTTTTTCATATTTGATGCATTCTATGTTTTAAGCATGTTGATCATATGTTGTATATATTGCTTGTCATACTTTTACTGTATTTTTTTTTTCTGCCTGAATTTACGGTGAATAAATAAATCAAATCAAATCAGATCCCTGAATTACAGGTTTGAACATGCAAAATCTTTGTGTGGGAGGGGGGATTCCCCTCTCCCACACCCTCCCCTCCGCTCGGTCGCTCTGCTCCCTCACACAGACATTCCAACTCCAATTCCCTCCCCCACCCATCATCATTAAAGAAAATCAAAAGAAAAGAGAAACAACAACAAAAAAAGTCTTCATACTTTTAAGGTCTGATTTTCCACCGAAAGTCGACTGACAAACAAAAAACAAAAAACAAACAAATAAACAAAAACAAGAACAAAAAGTCTTCATATTTTTGCTGCCACTTCCCTCCCGCTTTATATTTCGTGCCAAAGAGTGGGACATTTGATCCCTGCAAAGTGTGAGTGTGTGTGTGTGTGTGTGGGGGGGGGGGGGGGGAACCAAGCTTCTTTCCCCCCCCCCCCCCCCACAAGGCTGCGCCGGTCTGGTTATGGGCTTGTAATCATGGTAATAGTGACTATCGCCGATCATCCCCCCCCCCAACTCCTCAGTACGGATTTACGCCGTTGGTACAGATACAGAAGGTGATCCGAGAGGATACTCGGATCACCTAAAAAAATAAATAAGAATAGAGAAGCATGCAGTTTATGTATTCTAGATGCAACTCACAGCTTGAATGAAATTTTAAAGAACATCTGCAAAACCTATAGTGACATTCTTTTACCTCAACATACAGTTGTTCATTTCTTCCTTTCTCAGCCCCCCCCCCTCAAAAAAAAAAACAAATAAAAAACACAACACAAAACAAACTTTCTGCAATTATTTAGGTGGGGTATTAAAAGTAGTACTTTCCTCAACATGAATGTATTTTGACTCAACAAATCATGGTACATGTATGCCCATTTACACATTTCCCTATCATTTTGAAGCTTTTATAAGTTTTGATCCCTGCCAACTGCTTTGCCCAACAGAAAAATGTTGCACCTCCAAAAATGTCCTTCATGGCAGAGGTCTGTTAAAAAGAGTCATCACGCTAAAAATTGTGCGGGTACCATGCATGAGACTCACTGTCGGTACTTTTTAACACAACTTAAAAATACGATGTTCAACAAAAAACACTCAATGTCCTTGCAGATTTCCGATGTTTTTACAAAGCTTAACCCTTAAAATGTTTTTACAAATCCATGAGAGTAGTCATACACACACACACACACACAACAATGGAATAATCAACGTCTTTCGCACCCTGGCCTGTCCTTGCACCACCACCCGCGTCCGGTGATACAATCGCCTCCACTCTCCTACATACAGATCGATCTCAAATATTATAATAGTTCTAACTAGTTCTACTAAATAGAATTACAAATATATTCTAGCAAGGTGTAACGTTAGGCCTTAGGCCTACTACATCGGCCAAATCGTGATATCGGTCCCTTCTTATTCTGCGTGTGCGTCTTCTGGTTCTGTGCAAAGTCTATGGTCTACGGACAAGATGGAGGTTGAAATTAAGCAGTCACCAGCTATGTAATGACGAAATGAATGGCAGTGAATGGAGTAAATTTTAGTGCCTATTAGTATTAAACGCAGTAACGGCTGTTAAAAAAAAATAAAGTGTTAAAATTTACTGTTAGTGTTAGTGCATAGTGGTAGGATAGGGGCCTAGTCTAGTGCATGATTAAGTGCAAGTGGACTATTTCACGATATGCCCCTACTTCTCTAACGTATTAACGAATACCCTCCTGTGAGCCTTGGATTTTGTTAACGTTAGGCCTAGATCTAAAGAATGCATATGCGACTTTCCCAGTGATCTTGTGTGGTGGCCTGTGTGTGAGTACTAGCAGCAGTGTAACGTTAGTGGTGGTGGTGGGGAGTGACGTGAACATAGCCTCATGTTATATAGGCCTATGTATGATAAATGTGTGTAGCTGCAGCTGCTGCCAAACCTTGCGTGTGGAGACTCGCCGGCAAACTGAATCATGTGAATCTGGTGTCGAAGAAGAAGTCGACGAGAATTGTCAAAATCAACAATATACTCCCTCAACATCAGCAAATAAGCGAAAACTGATTTATAGCACTGCAATGAAGATGAAGATTACCTAGAGTAGAATCTGTGGACCCTCTAGTACTTGTCTCTTGCTTGCTGATGAGAAACCCCTGGTTCTGGTAACCCAATTCACGCTACTGAGTAATCGCTTACACGGGGACACGTAGTATACACGTGACGTGAGTATACATCATGTACCAACGTTTTGGTACATGGTGTACTGAGTACACCTTACACCACCAGTAGTGTACTAGTATAGTGTACACGTCGTGCTGTTTACACGGCGCCCCCGTACGCCCGTTGCGTTGTAGTCGGGTAGAACTATCCAGACCGGAACCCCACAAGTTTGTATGTTTACACGTTTGTTTGTTTGTTGTTGTTGTTGTTGTTTTTCTCTAATTCATGTTCCAGAATGGTGTTGAAGTAAATCCAGCTTGGTCGGCACATTGGGCAACTTGTTTTTATCAGCATAATCATATATAATTAGCATATAAAGTATAGGAATATGAGTTGCTTATTTTAACCAGGTAAGCCAGAAAACATGCTCCATAATTTTCAAGGGTTTTATGAGAATACGAAGAGGAATCCATCTAGGCACCTATCACAAGTTTCCATTTTGACATGATGTAAGTATTTAAAACATGCAAGTTAGCATAATGAACTCAATCGCATATGTACACAGTCTTGTAGATGGTACCACATGGTATACTTGTATGTACAATTCATATATAGGCCTTCCTGTAGAGGGACGTGAAAACGATTTTTGTTAAATCGGGTTGTACACATGGTAGAGAGGTAAATGATAAGCTTGGCTGCCACTTTGACAGCCTTGGGAATTATCTCGTAGTCTAATTAGCATATTCAACTAATGAGCATCCAGTGTAGTAGGGTGCCTACGCTGCTGATTTTAATCGGGGAAGCCTGAAAACATGGATAATACGACTTTTCAGGGTTCTCACGAGGAATCCGGGGGGTGGTGACGTGTGTACGTATAATGGATGGAAATCACTGATATCTCTATGGAAGAACAAGATCAGTGGTGGAAATAAGCTGCATGCTTGGCGGAGGTCTGCGCTCTCAGAGTGCTTTTCTAGTTTTCTTTTTATTTCTTTTGTTTTAACACACACAAAAAAATAAAGAGGTGGCGCGCGCTCGATGCTTCCCCTCTTGATCCGCGACTTATCCGGGGGGGGGGGGGGGGGGAACCGGCGCACGCCCCCTCCCTTTATTTTTCGTAAAAAACAAAAGAAATAAAAAGGAAAAATTATATGAAACCCGGAAGTGGCACCAGAAATACTAGTTGCGCCCCCACCCCTTTACAGAATTCCTGGATCTGCCTCTGCAAATGGTGTTAGTAGGAAATGGCAAGCGCAGCATCCACGTAGGGCCTATAACCTGCCGAATCATCATGATAAAAAATTGAATGAATTAGATAATTATAGGCCTACAGAATATAATGAAATGGAGTTCTTCTTATTATTGTTATCATTATTACTATTTTTATTACTATTATTATTATTATTATCATCATCATCATTGTTATTATCATTATTATTATCATTGTCACATATCATCATCATCATCATTAATCGCCTTTTCACCATTCTGATGTATTCCACTTTTCAAGCAAGAATGAGAAATCGCAGAGACATAAGTACATATCTCTGTTATAAATACTGAGCTGTCAAGAGCTCTCAGCGATTATGCCGATTTCACTTTGCGTTGAAGATTGAGGCGAATTTATATTGTTGAGCTTTAACATGGACATGATAATTGTTCTGGGGGTTTTCTACAACGTTTTCTCTTTGTCGTATATGGATCGAGGTATAGGACCCTAATATCAGAAAATGTTTCCGTGTTACCGTACTCTCATATGAAAAAAAAAATCGAGTGAAAATATTCACTCCTAAAAGAGTGAATACAAAAAAGAGTGAATTTAGAGTGAAATTGGAGTAAATTTTGAGTGAAAATGTTCATTTTCACTCGTTTTAGAGTGACCTCAGGGATCACTCCAAAATCTTCGAGTGATCCCTGAGGTCACTCCAAAATGAGTGAAAATGAACATTTTCACTCAAAATTCACTCCAATTTCACTCTAAATTCACTCTTTTTTGTATTCACTCTTTTAGGAGTGAATATTTTCACTCGATTTTTTTAGAGAGTACACTGGAACAATTAGTATGGTTTCTGCATGGTCTGCAAGATTTCTGGTCTTTCTACGATATCAATCATCCTGAAGTAAAAGAGAGAGAGAGAGAGAAAAAAAAAATGATATCTGCACAAAGTATAACGGCAGGTTTATCTAGGTAATTTATACACGATTAAGAACACGCAAATCACATTGCGTCTATTTTGCTATATCAAATCCTCCACAATAAAATATGAATAGGCTAGTTTTATAGATGTAAGGTGGCATCACACATGATAATCCCTGTCCTGTCAACCGATGATTCAAGATGGCACTCCTTCACTGTAAAATGTACCCAAGGGGACTTTTATAATTTGAGTATACAATCAAATAAAGAAAACTGTAGTAGTTTATCGAATTCAAAATAATATAGAATAAAAAACAAATAATGGATCTTATGGTTATAGCATTTAATCCTGAAGGGGAGATCGTTGATCGTAACCGTGGGTAAGGTTTCGATGTCGTCACCCCACAACTCTCCCATTGATAAGGCCTGTCCATAATAATTATAGCCTGTGGAGCCATTACTTTGGGTTGTTAATCAAGCACTGAATCTACAGTCATATTGCTCAGAATATAGGCCCTATAGCAGGAGTCAAAGATTTATTTTCTTTAAACAAAGGAACAACTAGATTGATAAAATCAGAGAATAAAAAAAAGAAGAGAGACTCCATCCTCAAGCATCTCTTAAAACTGATGGATATTCACCTGCCAAGACTCCCTGCAGGGAGACATGAGATTCTGATCACCCGAACGATGTTGACAAAAATGAGCGTGCTCATTACGAGCGCGAAGCACGACGCCCCACCGGGCCCTGCATGGCCATGCATGCAGGTCCCGGGGGCCCTTTCACAAGGGTTACTATAGTATAACATGATTTGCTCTCTGATCATAAAATTAACCTTATTGTTGAACATTACATCGTGACAACTTCTAGAAGTTGGTCGGGACTCTGGAGAGCTTAAAGGGAGACACACAGCTGTGTGTGTGTGTGTGTGTGTGTGTGTGTGTGTGTGTGTGTGTGTGAGAGAGAGAGATTGAGTGTGATAATCGTATTTTGCTTCAAAGCGGGAGAATTTGAGTGTTTATAGGGCCCCATCTTGCTGCGGCTCCAAATGGAGAGAAGGTCCTATCAGGGAGGTTTTCCTCTCACCTCCCTGGTCCTATCAGGGATGTGCTAGCTCATCCCACCTCCCTGGTGGGGGTTGAAGTAAAAAAAAAAAATCAACAGATGATTCAATGGATTACTTTAGTTAGATGAGTCTGGTTTATTGCTATTTTTGCTAGTGCATTAAATCATAGGCATGAGGACCCCCCCCCCCCCCCGTTATGACTGAATATTCTGCCCAATATTATTGTAGGCCTGATAGGCTGCCTATAGGAATTAACATAAATAAACCGTAACCGTAGACGGTTTAGTCTGGAAACATTCTTATCATAACTATTGTTCACATTTTGTATATTTAACAATTTCGATTTTACTGTTTCATATTTTTACAGTAGTTGTTTCTATCCCTAACTCACATTTTAGAACTATTTTAAAGCACTAATGCTGGATTTTTGTTTCATCTGGAAAAAGAACCACTACCTGAAAATTTTAATATTTGCAATGTTTGGCTTACTCTGACCGTTTGTGCTTCTGTCAGTAATTTCTAACTCATGCCACTTTTAAGGCCAGAATTGAAATGCTTTAACTCCAGATAACTGAAACAGGGTGTTTAACAATCACAGATACTCTACCAACAAAATTAGGGCTACATTAATCACATATCATGGGTCCTTCGACCAAAAATATAATGTAACAGTTGACAGAATGAGTTAGAATTCATCAAAAACAAATTTAGAATCCATAGAATATTAAATGAGTTCTTTTCAAATTTAATTAATTAAGAATTCGTTACAGACTCTGAGTTCTTGGAAATATGATTTGTATACTGAGAACAATGCATTTCACCTCTTTACAAATGAGAAATATCTTAAAAAGGGAATTGAAATTACTCAACAAGAAGACAATGATTTGCACATATTGACGAAGATTACAATACAATAAAACAAGAAACATTTTCCGAAACAAAACAGATAAACATATTCGTCGTTCCGCTGGCAGAAGGGCGTTGACGCACTTCCCCGCGCCGCTGGCAGAAGGGCGTTACCACGTGGGAATGCACATACATTGTAGGCTTAACCTCTTCTGCCAGCGGCAGGAAAGTGCGTTAACGGCCTTCTGCCAGCGGCATGATGATTTTGTTTACAACAGACGGAAGGAGAGGAATTGTACGATAGGAAAGTAACATGCAATAAACATGCACACACATTCACATACACCCTGGTAGACTAATTTATTTTAAATAATAGAAATTATTGTTTCATTGCAAGCGTCCCCACACACTTTGGTACTCGTAGACCTACATCTGGCTGCTTTTTATACCATTATAAGTGAGTGACTAGCGGGTCATATTTTAATGGCCAGAATAAAAAAGGCCTATAGTATAATGTAACTTCAGGATGTACAGGCCCATTTGATACTGTAAAAGAAAAGTTCTAAGTACAATTTCACTGTTCCATAGGGCCTGTAGGTTCTTATTATTTTGATACAATTTCCCACAAACGAATAAAACTGCTAGATCTACACCTAAGACTTAAGTAGGCTTTTATATTTAGGCATAAGATATAAAAAGATATAAGATATTAAAAAAGAATGAAAAAATAAACAAAATAAAAATGTACCGTAGGCTTTGATTTGCCTTGTTCAAATCCTGTAATTTTATCAACATGGGACGATTGGGTAAGTGGTCTCTGTTTTTTTTTTGTTTTTTTTGTGTTTTTTTTTTTAATCCGTCATCCGTGTTCTAGCTCTGTTATTGTTAGGCCTTGTCTATCCATTTGATCTGCTGGGCCACTTATACTTCAGGGCTGCCAACATTGGAAACTAGTTGAGAATGAGAATCCCATAGGCCAATGTTATATTTTAGGAGTCAAAATGAGTGAGATCAATAGAAGTGCATGCAAATGAAATAAAGTTTTAGAGTGAGAAAGGACCAAAATGAGTGAGTCTCACTCTCAGTGAGTGAGAGTTGGCAGCCCTGTTGTACTTAGACTAACAAATTGTTAATGTTAGATCTAGACTACTTATGAGACTAGAGTCTTAGTAAAATTATTAGACTAAAAGGGCTTTGAATTCTGTGTCTGAATTTGGGTTGTGATGCCATAGTCCATATAGGACCATGGCATCAGATGATAATTTAGCCGTTGTGTAACACTGTCCTGCATATTGAACCAATGGTTCAATATACGGGAAGCCCGCCACCAGTTCAATATAGGGGAATTAAAAAGGACAATTTCACTTCATTAACATAAGGATTGAGAGAATGCAGCAATATTAGTAGAACACATCAGTGAAGGGTTGAGGAAAATTGGACAATCGATGCAAAAGTTATGAATTTTTAAAATTTTTGTGTTGGAACCGCTGGATGAGGAGACTACTAAAGCTCATGATGTCATATGAGTACAACAGTATAAAGAAAATGTAAAGAAACTTCAACATATTTTCACTTTTTTTCGCATAATAAAAGAGCACTTGACTGCCTCTTTCTAAAGGCAATGGGAATAATATTACCCATAACATATATGTCAGTAACGAGTCAAGGGACTGTGTACTTTTTTTCAAAAGATGAAGTTTTGTGAAATTCTCTTTATATTTTCGCTATATTGTTGTACCCACTTGTACGCATGTGACATCATACACTGCAGTAGTCTTCTCATCCAGCGGTGACTGTACAAAAACTTCAAAAATTCATAACTTTTGAACGGATTGTCCGATTTTCCTCAAACTTTCAATGATGTGTTCTACTAATATTGCTACATTCTCTCAATCCTTATGTTAATGAAGGTGAACTTGTCCTTTACGGTAAACGTAGTTAATCTTTTTTTACAACTTGCCAAGCTCCACGCTGTTCTTGTACAAAGACAAGAAAGTTTGCGTTTCAGAGTGGAAAAACCTTTATGCGGCCGCAAACCACAGAATAAAGAGTTCTGTGCCGCAAACCGGCACTTTTACTAAGTTTATGGTTATAATGTGTACAACTACGCGAATGGATGTCACCATCTAAAATAATAACAAAACTAGGCAAAAATACATTTTCGTTTATCTCTTCGACCGTACCCGTCAGAGTCTAAAAGGCCGCGAAGGCGTATTTTGTGGAATTTTGTGGAAGTTGGGAAGGGGTCTGGAAACTAGACTATCTGGTCCAGTAGTGAATCGTATGTGTGAGTATGGTATACAATTGCGCAATTGCCCGCAATCCCGTGCACTGCAGTATACGGTATTATGTTTACCGTACACACAATACGACGAAAGTGCCATCACTGACTAAATATAAACCTAACATTTGCTGGTATTAAAAAGTGTCTAGAGTCGGGCAAAAGCAGAAGATCAAGAAGAAAAGCGTGGATCGACGGATGTTAAACGTCCAGTCTCAGCATTAAGGCAGTCCGACGAAGTCTACAAATTGTCAAGCTTGGGTAAGTGGAAGAGTAACTGCGACCAGCAGCCCCATATGCGTATGGGGCTGGTCGCAGTAAGTGGAAGAGTAACCCCGCCCCAGCCCGGGGCGCTCCTTGTAAGTTGCCCAGTTATACCGTGGGGCTGGTCGGTCGCAGCAGGGAGGTTCCCACCTCCCCGGTCGCAGTTAGTGCAATAGTGGAAGAGTAACGTTACTGCATACTAATTTAATTTATGACAAATGTAGACTACTGGCAGTAATAGTATCGTACATTGTCATGATTGTATTATCTTCCTTGAAATGATATTAACTATACACAGCTCAGCCCAGTCGCTGTATAAATAGATCTAGTCTAGTTGTGCTTCACACAGCGTCTGAGCTGTTCAGGCTAAAATGATAGGTCTATGTTACTAGTATGCTCCAAACACATGTATAAAGTAGTCTGTTTCATAATCCCAGATTAGTTATGGAAAAGAAAATTATGGCACTGCATCATGGTTGCCTCTTTAATATTTAAGCCATCAGTGGAATTCAGAATTAGACGCTCCAAACTTAAGGACTCATTAGATCATTGGTGGTCATTCTCATTTATTCATCCTTCTCGTGTGTACAGAACAGTGCAGTAGTCTCTGCATAATCGGGTAGTGTCATGCATCTAGATGAAACTGTACACGGCCCAGTCGCTGTACGTAGATACGTAGCGACACAGCATAGTAACAGCGTCTGGTCGGGCTAGCATAGATGGGAAAATTTGTCAATGCTGAGGAGTTTTAAAACAATATCTTTTTTTCGAGACATATAGAATTGGAAGCCTGTCGTAGACAACACTGTGGGGAATGCTTTGTACTCTATAGTTAACCAATAATGGATACCATCACCCTCCTTGATAACAGTCCTAGTAGTTCGCAGTTTATATTTGAATAGTAAAATCAACATTTGGTAGGAAACAGTGGTACGCTTACCATCACCTGAACCATCAAAGATTTGGATGGAATTTTCATGGAAAAAGACACGGCTACCAGCTTTCCAACATGCTAATTACACACTATAATAAACAGTGATACAATGTAACTGATCACCAGCGCGGAAACCAATGCATTCCCGCGAATGCATGTGTTAGCCAATCACATTGGTTTCCGTGCTAGAGCATCCCGGCCCTATGAACAGCGTACAGTATCATGTATGAGATCCTTCAGTCTATGTAGCCATGCAGGAGAGGGATTCCGTGGAGCCAGACGTAGTCTCTGCGGAACATATATCCCCAAATATAAATAAAGACTGATCTTTCAGTCTATGTTGTTGCTGTATGTTGTGCAAGTGCTATTCTCACCCAATCAATCTGCTAGCGATGTACCTGAGTAACCGGAGCTTCATTCAAGTTACAGATACTAAAGCCTGATTATGCACCCTTCTGTATCTTGCACAGCTAATGCCACTATCTCAGTATCTGACCACATAGCTGGGCCATTCTCCGATAAAGCGTGCAATTACCGTTGTAGAAATGACAAAAAATCAACATCAGAGATTTCATTTAGTTTTCATCATTTCAGAAACTTCAATCCCTTAGGAATACAAAACAATCAATGGGTGATTTTTGAGAGCCCATACTTTTCCTAGAAACATTTCCAAACGTAGAGTCATTTTTTTGCATTTATTATTAAAACCAAATATCAGATACGTTACCAGAGGTAGCATCACAAAACTGTTGATTGTCTGCTTATTTCTTGCTTTAAAATGGCAATGATAATGTAAAACTATAAGCTTAAACATCTACAAGCATCGTGAAAACATTTTGGAGTCAGCTTTGATATAATCTGTAATAAGAATGATCGTAATCTATAAAATGAAGGCTAAATAAAAATCAAGAACATGTACATATTTCGGCTTGAAATATGTTTCCCTAATCTAACTTTTTACCTGCATGTGAATTACAACAATAATCTCATTGATTATGTATGCAATTTTATGAACGAGTATTATACCTCTCATAAATAGCAAATGCCAGGTAACATCTCTGTCAGATTAAATACATTTCGGATCGAAAGAAGAACGGTGTATGGTAACGTATCTGACGCATCAGACGTTCCGTTAGTATACAATTTTAAACCCAACACCAATCATGCCAATATATTCATTTTAACTTGTAAGAACATCACAATATGATTATTTTCGTTAAAACACCGCACTTCTAAACGTTAAAAAAAAATGTTCTCGTCATCGATAGAAGATTAGATCATTCTTCAATAAAACTTTGAGATGTACGCAAAATACGAGTCAAGCAGGCACAATTCCACAATGCTTCTTTTCTGATAAACAGTTCCGAAATTTTGTTATTATGATACAAGGCAGACGGTAAGAATGAAATTGGAAAAGATATAAGCAAGTGATAAATATTAATTCAAATTCCTTTGTTCCTGTCTGTAATAAATTAGGTCTGAAGAACCAATAAGCGATGGTAACGTATCTGACAAAGTATTTATGTTTATTGACATAATAAACTACCAATTTACATCAAACCCCAATCACTCAAACATATTATTCAAAAACCTGATGCAAAACGTTAGAAATTGTTAGACATCAAATCCTATCGATATTTTCAGAACATAAACCTGCAACGAAGGGAGTGATCTTGACTTTAACCATAGTATTAACCCCATTTTATGTAAATAAGATGCAACATTATAATGAAAGGTAATAATGAAAGGTAGACCGTTCATGTAGTTGCGTTTGCTGTGAAGTTGAAAAAAAAAAGTGGGTACCAAAACTCAGCCTCTAAAGTCTTTCTATGTTATTGTGGAACATAACACGCACACAGGCACACACACAAACACAACAAAGCAGAAAGAAAAAGAATTTGTAACATGTCTAATGGCACTTTTTGTAAGTGCCACAATAAGTGATAGTACATTTCTGGTTTTGATGAGCATAGGTTTTAACCTTTTGCAAGATAATCGAAATCCACTTATAACTCTGAAGAATTAAGTATCTACTTCATGAAAACGGCCCCGAAGTGACTGAGATGTCCAAATAAAGTACAAGAAAGATGTCCAAATAAAAGGAGATGAGCCACCACATTTTGTTTGAAACTTATTCTTTTACTTTATATTGGACATATCGGCCACTGCAAAACCGATTTTCTTCAAATAAACTCCTAATTCCTCTTAGAACTATCCTTTTAGCAAGTCATAACAAGAGAGCCCGTTGTAAACCGGTTCAATCCGCGCGCAAAAGCGCGGCGCGGATAACCTTTTATTTTGTTGGTAACGTATCTGACACTTTTGATGGTAACGTATCTGACGTGCCGTTACCGTTCTCATACTATTATTTACTAAAATATTCATTTTCTTTAAAAAAAATTGTTGTGTGATTAATCATTGCCTTAAGTATTCAAAAGTATCTGAGCTTCGTTTTTATTTACAGCATACTTTTTTCTAAAATGAATCAAAGTTTAAGTAACGTATCTGATGTCAGCTTATCGTAACATGAGGCTTCCGCGGCTTCGGATCAGTATATTTATTTTGTAACAAGAGATTCAATGAATAGATCATGGTTCCATGTATGCATTAGGTTGACTTTGTTTAACACATGAAATTACACTGCCATGCGGCATTTCTTTGATCTTCTCTCAAGAGTCTGAAAAAAGGTTAACGTATCTGACTGCGATTTGGCGACATGATATAAATTATCTCTTAGAAAAATATCAAAACATCATATTGTTATGTAATATTATTTTTCATTCAGGCACTCGAGGGGCAATGTAATGAGATACAAAAGATTTGATCTGAATGATATGTTAACAAGTAACAACTTGTTATATGAACACTTCCTGTCCTGGCGACATGGGGTTTTTAGGGTTACATCAAACTTCGGATCGTATTTTTGATATTATCCCGGACGTCCCAATAGCTTTATTGGTATTCATTTTACAGGTCCGACCTCTCAGATGAATTTAAGCTAAAAAATTGATTTCTGAGGGACAAAATATCGATTTAAACTGTATAAACATGCTGGCGACACGAAAATCGCAGTTTTGCACGCTTTATCGGAGAATGGCCCAGCTCGTCTGTCCAAAACTCATGAAGACTATAAAAGTCACACAATAGTGTTCACAGCAACCCAAATTTCCCATATGCAAGAGTTGGTGTCTGCTGTGGAATTTTGAAGATCTGCATGTAGCCCCAACATGGCCTTGTGTAAACCAAGCTCTTGTCCAGCCCCAGGCATGCGCTACTGTACTATCAGCAAACATGCATCATGTGCAGCTAGACTCCTATGCTCCTATGCAATTTCTGCTGTTATTGCCACCATAGGTTTAATGGAAATCATAGCTTTATTTTGCCATGAATGACATATATTAGAATCCCAGTGGAGCTAGCTTATCCTCCTATTTTTTTTTAAATCCTATATTTATGACATTGTCACAGTAGCATGCATGTCGGCAGTAGCAATGTTCAGGTTTCGAGAAAAGCATAGTGGACGGTACTTTATTTGTCATTACAGGTGCAAAGCTATGCAAAATTCAATGCATGAAACTACAAGTAAGCAATTTGACAAATGTAAAGTGTAATTCACAAACTTGACAAAGTGATTTTTACCATAGATCTACCATCTCTGATCTACTGTGTCTAGGCAAGAGAATGGAGGGTCCTGAATGCAACAAAACCTTGTCAGAAGAAGTGAATGGGGAGCTGGAAGCTCTGGAGGCTATATACCCTGGGGAAGGAGAGTTCAGCATCGTCAGGGGACCAAACCTTGATGAAGATCTTAGATCTAACTATGTCTGTCAGGTGACAATCAGACCTGCTGACATAATGCTTGGATTATCCTTTGCATTGCCAGGTAGGTCATCATTAGACAGCTGTACTGAATTGGTAATATTGTAAAAGCTGTGACATGTCATGTAGTTGACCCTGGAACACTGTTCTCAGGCTTTGAAGAGATACTGTAGTTCTCATAGCAGTGAAATTGGTCAAAATGCTGAGGAAAAGACATTTGTTATTAAATCAGTGTCTTTCAGATTGCTCACTGGTGTACCTTACATGAATACAGGGAAACCTTTATATTGCAAGGTTACTGGGACTGTAGATTTTACCTTGTTAAAGCTGGTACCTTGTAAACATGACAAGATGACCAGCAAAACAGTAATGGTGGCAGCAGGCTACAATGCATATATTTTGTACCTGTATGTTGTTAATTTTTGAATACCAATGATATGGGGTAAAATATGTATCAAAATTCGAACATTTTCGAAGTGCATGCAGTGCAAAAGCCATATGCTGAGGGAGCATGTGTGTCTTGCCCGTGTCCTGTAGGCCTACATACATGTAGTACCTGTGGCCTGTAGTAAACGGTGTATGATGGCCCGTAGTAAATGCTGTGGAACTGGTAGTATGTGATAAGATATATTCTGTAAGTCAAATCAGGTTTTGGTGGAAAGGATTGTCTGTTAGTGTGCTGTCTATCTGCAATTCTTGAGTGGGAGTGCAGATCAGACTTGGAAATATCGTCTCGGTATATCCAAACAAAAAGATTATATTTTCTCTTGTTATAATTATTAAAAGCTTGCTTTGACAGCCATGAATTTGCTCTACTGTCAAATTATTTTTGAATGACTTTAGCTACAACTAAAGAATTTGCCCTTATAAGTCATTAGTTTCAAATATCTTCAGTTCTGGAACAATATGGAACAGTGTGTATCATTGCTTTGCTGTGTCATACAGAATATAAGTCATTATTGTCCCTTGTAAAAAAGGATGGCCTACATGTGTATACATGTATAAACAAATATTGTAATGTACATATAACTTACTTGATTAGTTATCACGCCAACTCACTCCAACAATTTTTTCAAGACTTTTTGTAGACATGAATGTATGTGTAGGAAGACCACTGCTTATAGTCTCACATATCCTGTACCCACACAGCATCATACCCAGAGATCTGTCCACGGATTGAATTGGTGGCAGTCCCGGACTCCCTTCCACAGACAAGTGTGGCTGAGCTCCTGGTCCACCTGTACCAGGTGGCCAAGCAGAGTATGGGTATGCCTCTTCTCTTTGGTCTAGTAGAAGCAGCTAAAGACTGGCTCCAGAATCTTCAGGAAGAAGTACAAGGTAAGGCTGCAGAACCATACTCATAAAGGACATGTTTTTATCATAAGGTTATCAGGGGAGATGTAGTATATGGTGGCTGTGTTTCAGGGGTACTGATGTTGCTGAAGACAATTTCAAGGTATGCTGTGGAAATGCATTTTATCAGCCCAATTGACTGAAAAAAAAAAAGATGAAGAAAAAGAAGAAGAAGAAGAGAAACCATGTGTAGGAGGGTGACAAAGCTGTACCTGGCCACATCAAACAGATTGTTTGGATAAGAGTCTTGAGTTGATGTGTCAAAGGTTAAGGGTCCTATATCAAAGGTAAAAACGTAGTCACAGCACAGGTCAGTATTAGGTTTTGATCAGTATCTCAATGTGTCACAATTTACAGAAGATACTTGAAAAAGTTTAGTAGTATCTTGTGTTCAATACGAGTACAGTACAGATTGATCAACACATTTTGATGCTTAGTGTGATCTAGCTGATAGGATGAGTACTTGTTATACAACACTACATCAGAAGAAAAGGAGTGATGTGTATATCAAACAACAGCAATACTGTACAGTGATATACAGAATTCTAAAGTTTCTTACATTTTCAAATATTTTAGTTGTTGCCACCACAATATACAAATTGATGGTGGTAATGATGTTATTACCACAGCTCTTCCACTGATTTATCCACAAAGAAAAAAAAATCATATTCATTGTCTTAAGATTAGCAGCAATCCTATTGCTCCAAATGTGATAATTGCTTGTTACTACAATAAGGAAAAACACACACACACATACACACACACACAAAAAAAAAAACTTTTCCCCCTTGATCTTTATTGATTTCATTCTCAAATCATACATGAATTTAAAGAAAAAAAATACTGTTCTGGATACAAAGTAGAGATTTGTGTGTGGGTAAATGTGAGACTTGGTAGGTTGTAACATCACCTTTTCTCATGAGTGTATGTGGTTGCTACATTTTATCTCTATTTCTTGACATATGACACTTGAAATTAAAAAAAAAAAAAATTGTTTCAATTTTCATGAAACTTGTTTGAGAGAAGGATACCAAGTGCTTTTTCTTTGCACATCAAAGGCATGAATTTACCTTTAACAAACAATACAATCTCTTTAAATCTTCAAAGCTTCATCACTTTGCTTGCTCTGATATGGTGACTACAGTTTTGTCTATCTTATACACCATAACTTGACACTTGCACAATTTCTCCCCATCTGTTTCTAGTAACACAGCCAGAAGCAAGCACCACAAGTAATCCAGTGTGTGAAGCAGCTTCAGAGGATAGACCAAAGAAGAATGAAAAAAAGAGTGGCAGAGCTAAGCAATCTGCAGATGATGGAGAGAAGTCTGGACGGCAGACTAAGAAGCCACCCATGAAGACAGCATCTGATGTCATCTCACGCATTCAGTGGGACAAGCAGTTGAACCCAGAGCACTTTGTGGTGGGCTACCTTGACCGCTTCATAGGTGTTGTAGAGCAGCCATTCTCCATGTTTTCTTGGGAGGACATTGCATCAGTGGATTACCATACTCTTGCAATTCCACGTCACCGTATCCAGTACTTTAAGTATAAGGATGAGGTGGTTTGGGACAAAACAAAGCGACTTGACAATGTTTTCGGGTCACTAGGGAGTTCCATTACCATTGTGGACGTTGTAGAAAGGTTTGCCAAGGAGAATTCTTCTGAGGAGGAAGGGGATGAGAAGGACACTGATGACATGTTTGACTTTGAAATTCAAAATGATTATGATGGAGATGATAGCACGATGAGAACTGACAAAAATGATGCCAACATTCATAGGAGGCATCCAAAGAAGCGTGTGAACAAGTCTCGACCCAACTACTTCATAGCCATGCACATAACAGATGAGGATATAATTAGTAAAGTGAAGGATGTTCAGAAGCACATGAGTGGCATGGATCCACTTTTGTCTTCATATCTGATGTCTCCAGCTCACCTCCATATCACACTGTGCACACTGCAGCTGGCCACAGAAGCCCAAGTCAGCACTGCCCTTTCAGTCCTAAAATCTATCCAGCATGAGCTGGCATCAATGCTTCTTCCTATCACCATGCTACGGTTTGAGGGATTAGCTGCATTTCATGAGCGCATCATTTACAGTCCACCTCAAGCAGATGCAGCCCTTGAAAAAATGACAAGATTTTTAAGGAAATCACTGCAGTCAGCAGGTCTTAGCCTAGCTGGAACACGTGAGGAGTTTGTGCCGCATCTCACCATCTTAAAAATGCCCAGAGAAGAGGCAAGTGGTCACCCAGTTTTTTCCTCCGACCTCAACAGGGAATTCCTTGATTGTTACTTTGGTATGCAGGCTGTCGATGCCATCCATCTCTGCTCCATGGTAGACAAGCCCCCACCTGACAGGTTCTACCACTCCATTGCTAGAGTTGATTTGATGGGATGAAGACTGACCCTCTTGCAACATTCAGTGTCCCATTCATGATGTATAGAAAGGACTAAAGAAATGGGTCAGGGAAAGCAAACTGTGCAAGATTGTACATGTTGCAAGAAAGTCATATCCACTTCATTTTCAGTGAACAGTCTCTCATAGTCTGTTGTATGATGGCATGCTGATGTCATGATGACCAAGTAACTGAAGTCTTGCATTAGACCATTTGTTTAAACTCTACAAATGTGATTGTGCATAAAAAAAAAAGAAAACACACACACACACACAAATCACCAGTAGTCAGATAAGATCTTGTCAAATGATGATACTCCATTCTTGGTCCAAATGGTTATGATCCTTGCAAGATTGATTGTACAGCTGTATGGTTTTCATCATACATCTATGTAGGCCTCTTTTCATGGTCTTTTTTCTTCATTACTCACCTCCCACACTGAGAAAGACTGTTCCTCGCCAGCCATTGAATAGTGCGTAGTTTAGGAACAGTCATACATGGCAGGAGGGGAAGAGAGGAAGAGAACAGAAACATGAGAGAAAATTGTGTCTTTCAGATAGAAATAATTATATGCCTTGGAATCATGTGTAACAAATACTTTGTTCATGTATGCAGACAATCTTGACCTTTTGTGGTGATGTATCTGTAATTGTGGAGTATACAATGTACTTCTGTATTACAGTACTCTCTTCCTTGAAAAACAATTCCTGATGCACGTTATATTTACCAGATAATCAGGTAAGCATTCCAAATAAACAGGTAGGAATTTTCCAGATTAACCTCATCTATTTCCATAGTTTTCTGCAGAAAGCCTTTAGAATTTGTGTAAATATAAATTTTGAAGAAACTGTGAAGTGCTGAAAGTTGACAAAAAGCTTGGCTTAACTTTTTAACATGTTAAATATGCAGTGTATGATCGATTTGCCATACATGTATCACTGGTACAAGTAGACGCATTATGGCGTTTATAAACGGCACCAGCACGACACACCCACACTACCAACACACTCGCACACACACAGTGACACACTAATCACTATACATGTGCCTATGAGGTATGGCTAGCTCTCGGGGAAAAATGAAGAATAAACTAACTCCATAAAGACTTCAGGTCTTGAATTGAAAGCAAACTTACTGTCGACATAAAACTCACAGGGACACAGCAGAATTTGTTGTACAGCATTTGCTGTAAGTGACATACCGTTCAGTGTGTCTGATGCAGAGAGGTGTGTGATTAGTATGTGGTATCTGTGTTGTTGTGAATGAATTAATAGGCTTTACTTCATCGGGTAAGAATTAAATGCTCTACCAGACACTACCCAATTAAGCGGAGACTACAATACTAATTATGTTTATCTTCATAATGCAATTTGTAATATCTTCCTATGGTACTGTGACTTATGTCTTTTATCTGTGCCTTGTTTTTCCTGCTTATTCTAGGTAACAGTCTAGGCATTGCATGTCACATTGTTTACTATGTAACAATGGTTGTTGAACAAAGAAATAATATTAGGTGTAACACTGCACAATTTTTGATAAACTATTCCTTGCACATTAAATGTGTGACATGGATGGTGATGAGTAAAAAACAGGAATAAAGTTTGTAGCACTGAAATCCTTGTGGGCACAGCTTTGTGCAATCAGTTCTGCATGTGTGACATACAATTTTAGAAACACAAAGAAACCATGGCAACTTTTTAACAAATATAGAAACCAATGACTTCTTATTGAATGTCACACTAGACTCTGAGTTGTCTAAAGAGTTTCATCTGTGTCAGTCATAAGTATTAACTACAATTTTAGGATTTTATGAAAACAAAAACTATCCTTATATATTTTTATGTCTTTCACAAGTCTTGCTGCAGTCTATTAAAGAGTCTTTCAACCTACATATATAATATCATGGCCGGCGGAACCGTGGGGGCCGTTGGGGCTCGGGCCCCCACACTTTTTGTGCACCATACAGAGGAATACATAAGGTGTCATCACTTTGGGCCCTCACACTTTTTTTTAACCCGGAAGTACGTAAGTGGCACTAAATATAGATAAATAGAGATCTTGAAGTGTGAACGCGGTAAGGTTATGTTTTTCCACTGAAGACCTTATTTTTTATTTGTTTATTTATTTATTTATTTTTTTTTTTTGCTTGTCAGCTGAAGAAACCTGGATATGGAAGGGGAGATATGAGCTGGAAGTGGGCCCCCACACTTTTGAAAACGTTCCTCCGGCCCTGAATATTGCAGTGTGTTTGACACCATTAGTGGTACTAGAATGTCTCTGTGTAAACTCAGGGAATTCTTGATTACCGGTACCAGTGAAGTAGTGTAGTCAGTTAAAAAAAGTCATTTCATGTATTCATATCATAAATTGCTGAGGTTGCTTTTTGAAGAATATATCCCACTGTAGTTATTTTTTTGTGTGTATTTTCTTTTTAATTTAGGGAACGATGATTGAATGAAATTGGATAATTATTGAAGTTTCTGTACTGTTTCTATCACGGCATCATCAAACATGGCATATCACATGGGGGATACAATACAATGGCTTTCATTGATATTTCTTTATTTTGCTCAAATCTCCATACATTTGTGGATATGATTTCACCATTGCAATAAAAAGGATTGACCTCCTTCAGTTAAATTTTCTCTGAACCCAGTGGCTGCACTCATTCATTTCCTTGTTTTTGGTGTGTACCTGTGTTTAATATTGCGACCATCGTGATGCATTACTCTTCCGGGAATTTGCACATGCTAAACATACGGTAATGCAAGAGTGTTGACCAGAGCATTCCACGAAGGGTTCACTCTAACAAGGCAAACGGCCAAGCGATGTCTCACCCGCACATTGCAATTTTGATTACAGTGTTTTTCAATGTTCATTGACCTGTTGACCTTTGACCTTGTCTGACTTCACCAATATTCACATTTGAATGACATCTGTAGATGGTGTCCCTGTGGTGTGGGAGTTATGGCCATAGCAATAGACAATGCTTATCGGGGAAAGTTCATTTTACATTTTGACCTTTGATTTTGACAGAATTCACTAATATTTGAACTAGACTGGCATCTTTTGGTAGTGTACCTGTGGTGTAAATTTGGTGGTCATAGCTTAAAGCTGTGGATAGCTGAGAGTACCAATTATCAATAATAACTCCTACAAACTTCACGAGTACTGTTTCACAGTGCTTTACATCACATCGTCTATTCCCTATTGCCCAACAACTGCACGTAAGCCTATGCATATCTCTTTGATTTAATTTCTCTTTAATTTTATACATTGTATACCGAAAACAATTTCAAATCTGAAAACAAAAACAACTTATCAAAATTAATACACCTTTACAAAAACACATAGACTGTACTTAAGAGACAAAGGAAACAGGAACCCCCAATACCAGCACCCATACCGTACACCACGGGGATAGTCTGTTCCATTGACATGAGGAACTACAGTGTACAGTTCTGGTCGGGGTGGGGATTTAGCTTTTAACGTTTTGCGAGATATTCAGAAACCACTCTATGAGATGTCAAAGAGCATGCAATTCTAAGGGGTATCAAAAGTTTATTTGATGAAAATCGCTTTTGAAATGTCTGAGATATCCAAAAACAATGTGAAACAAAGAGATCCTAATAAAGGTGGGGCATATCGCCCTTTATTATTATCACTTTTGGGGATATCTCAGCCATCTGAAAACCAATTTTCATCAAAAATAATAAACGTTGAATCCTTCTTAAATTCACATGCTCTTTCATATTTCATAAGACGTTTCTCATTATCTCACTTAGGAATGTTCAAAACATGAATCCCCACCTCAACCACTACTGAACAGTCCCTTTAAGTCGACATCGCATAAGTCGACAACTCGCTTAAGTCGACACGATAAAAAAGTCCCGATTTTTGCCTTTGTTATTCCTTGAAAATTTCTTCGTCTTAGTCGACATTAATAAGTCGACAACTCGCGTAAGTCGACCTGATTTTGAGTGCCAACTGAGCTGAAATACGTGTTAATTCCCCCGTCTAAGCCGACATAATTTTTTCGCTCAAAATCTTATTGCCATTCTCGGAAAAAGAATTGATTTTCCCGCTCCGATTTGCAGCATTTCTACTCGGTAATTCGCTAGTGTACGGCGCGGTAGCGTTCTTGGCGCCATGCGTCCATTGTCTTGTACGTCAGAATAGAGAGGGCATACACTTATTTACATTGGAGAATTACATGTAGTACCCAAAGCAGTTCACTTTCCCCTTTTTCTCCTTCTCGTTATTCTCAAAACGCACAAATTTTGTACACCTGTAGGTCCTAGTAGAGAATCATCATCAGAACATTAAGTAGGTGTTTCTGTTTATCCGAATGATTCTAACGTTAATCATTCCGACGCGGTATTAGAAACCTGGGTCCGTTTTTAGAAAATTAATTAAAATGCAATTACATGTAATTAAATGCAACTAAAAATCAAATGCAGGTGTATAGGTTACAGCTCGTTATTCCGAAGGTTCGTTATTCCGAAGGCTCTTCAGTCCGAAGATTCGTTATTCCGAAGGTTCATTTTTCCGAATTTCATTTTCGGATGAACAAATCTTCGGAATAACGAACCTTCGGAATAACGCCACAGATGTTCGGATTAATGAACCCTTATTCATTTTCGGATTAACGAACCTCTAGGTATAGGGATTTGTGTGTTTCGGATTAGCGAACCTTCGGAATAACGAACCTTCGGAATATTGAACCTTCGGAATACGAACAGCACCCGTATCAAATCACAAGCAACTTTGCACATAAACGCAAGTGCGTTGCTGAAAAGGCTTGCGTTTGATAATCATACGAAATTAGAAAATAGCTGTACGAACCTGAAACTCAATTGCATTTAAACGCAACTCTAAAAATCAAATGAAGTCCATCAAAATCACGCGCAACGCTGTATTCAAAGAGCGTTGCAGAGAAGACTTCCGGTTTTCGTAAGAAACTAGAAATTGCATTTAAAAGCATCTCTTAACATCTACGGAGGTGCGTTACTGTTGAAAAGTCTTGCTTTTTTTATTTCGTACGCAAAATTAAAAATCAAACGCAACTCTGAAAATCAAATGCAATTGCAAGTCCATCATAATCACACGGAACGCTGAAAAGACTTGCGTTTGATAATCATACGAAACTAGAAAATTGTAGGGAACTTAAAAAAAAAATCAATTGCGTTTAAACGCGATTCTAAAAATCAAATGCAAGTCCATAAACAAATCACACGCAACGCTGTATTTAAACGCAAGTGCGTTGCAGAGAAGACTTGCAGTTTTTGTGCGAAACTATAAGAAACTGCGTTTAAACGCATCTCTAAACATCTATTTACAGAAGTGCGTTATTGTTGAAAAGACTTGCATTATTTCTATTTCGTACGCAAAATCAAAAATTAAACGCAACCTCGAAAATCGAATGCAAGTCCATCAAATCACACGGAACGCTGAAAAGACTTGCGTTTGATAATCATCCGAAACTAGAAAATTGTATAAGAAACTTAAAATCAATTGCGTTTAAACGCAATTCTAAAAATCAAATGCAAGTCCATCAAATCACACGCAACGCTGTATTAAACGCAAGAGCTTTGCAGAGAACACTTGCAGTTTTTGTAAGACACTATAGGAAACTGCGTTTAAACGCATCTCTAAACATCTACATATAAGTGCGTTATTGTTGAAAAGACTTGCATTACAATGTATTTTTATTTCGTACGCAAAATCAAAAATTAAACGCAACCCCGAAAATCAAATGCAAGTCCATCAAATCACACGGAAAGCTGAAAAGACTTGCGTTTGATAATCATCCGAAACTAGAAAATTTTAAGAAACTTAAACTCAATTGCGTTTAAACGCAATTCTAAAAATCAAATGCAAGTCCATCAAATCACAAGTAACGCTGTATCTAAAACGCAAAGAGCGTTGCAGAAAAGACTTGCGGTATTTGTACGAAGCTAGAAACTGCGTTTAAGCGCATAAAATCTATACGGAAGTGTGTTATTGTTGAAAAAGATTTGCATTATTTTTTTATTTCGTAACGGAACTTTCGCCGTGACCGAACTTAATCTGCACTAGCAGGGGAAAGACATCGCAACATTTACACGTTTCAAACTATCGAAACGCATGCTGCTTCACGAAATGTCAATGAAAAAAAAAGTAGCAAATTATTGTTACAGTTCGCTGTGCCGAAGGTTTAAATCTCAGTCCAAAGTTAAATTAGTCAGACGATGGAAAGAGATCTGCTTTTACGAAGGTCAGTAATCCGAAAGATGTCGTTTTCGGATTAACAAACTTTTCTTCTTCTTTTCATTTCAGACTGGCCAGCGCCGTATAGAACGGTAATGTTGAGAATCGGAGAGCGAGAACAATTATTCATTTTTTCAGAGTATGGCAATAGAAATTTAAGCAAAGCAAATATGGCGACTTAGGGAAGGAAAATCACACATCCTATTTCAACTCAGTCGGCACTGAAAGTTATCTCGACTGAATCATACGAATTCACACGCATATCTTCGCAGCAACGCACTTGAATTTAAATCGCAAAGTTGCAATGCAATTTGGGAAATATGCGTTTGATTTTTCAAATCAAATTCAAAGACGTACAGTGTCTAGAAACGGGCCCAGGTTTCCGATCCCGCTCTCTCAAAATCTCTCTAGCGCGTTGTCATTACTAATCAGCGCGAGATTTATGCATGAACTAAAACATAATTGTTGCTAATGTCAGTAGGTATGTTTTGGCGGCAGAAGGAGTAAGATTTGGGTAGCGATCCGCATCGTGATCTTACTCTGTATAGGGGAAATTAGTTTTCATTTATAAGTCGACAAAATGTCGACTTACGCGTAAGTCGACGTGTTTTTCTCAGTTCCGATTATGTCGACTTACGCGAGGTTGACTGTATGTGTGTGTACATAATGAACCAAAGAGTATAGAGCGCACGCAGTGCGCTTCTATACTCTTTTGTATCAGTGCTCCATGTTAATGACTGTGAAGTTTTGATGTTTCCTGTGAACAGATGCCTCCTATAAATGCTGACTACCTAGAGTACACAATACTACGGTTAACCTTGCCTAAGTCAAATCTATTCAGTTTTGACTTCGACTATGACTTATGAGAGAATAAAATCAGAGTTAAAGAGGAAAAACCATCAGACATCCACATCAACCTCCAGGTCACATGGTTGTGCAACAAGGCTACCCACGCCCACGCTTCTCACCATGTAAAAACCTGAGGAAGATCTTAAAGGGTATCATAATCAACTGCAATGGTCTTAAAAGCCCTGCAAAGTACTCCCAATTTCAAGCGACAATTGATCACCACAAACCAGACGTGATTCTTGGATGTGAGTCAAAGCTTGATGAAGAAACTCCTATATAAAGTGTCTTCCCTTGTAACTACATACACAGTATTCCGGAAGGATCACAGTGAGCATGGGGGTGGAGTCTTTGTGGCGGTGCACGAGTCTCTCATACGTGTCCTGAGTTTAAATCAAACAGCGAAATCATCTGGTGTAATCTGCAGTTCACAAATGCAAAGCCACTATTCATAGCGAGCTTTTATCGTCCTCCAACAAATGGAAAACAAGATCTAGAGGAACTCCATCTCTCCATATCAAAGGTTGTCTCCAAACACAGAAGAAGCCACCCCAATGTCATCACTGGAGGAGATTTCAATTTTCCAGATATTGATTGGGAATCTTGCACTTTGACTGGCACAAGCCGTGCAAGCATTCATCAACTTCTACTTGATACCGTACTGGAATTCTCCTTGACTCAGCTTGTTAGGCATGTAACTCGTCCTGCATCTGGTAACATCCTGGATCTACTTTTGACATCCAACCCAGGTCTCGTCACAGACGTATGCATTCATCCAGGTATATCCGACCACAATATTGTATCCTTCATCTTCTCAGGCAATCCCAAAACTGGCTGTGTGGATCCCAGAAAGATTTTCCAGTTCCACCGAGCAGACCACCAGGTCATAAAAGATGCAGCTGCAAAGTTCTCTGCTGACTTCCTCCTTTCTTCTCCAGAACTCCAAACCGTTGACGAAAATTGGAAGAGGATATCTGGTTTCCTCAAGAAATGCATGGCGGATCTGATACCATCTAAGATCAGCAAGACACGGCGTCATCTACCGTGGATCACTCCTGACCTGAAAAGGAAAACGAGGAAACGTGACAGATTGTTCAAGCAAGCCCGCAGTCACCCAAATGCATCAAAGTGGGAGATCTACAGACGGCACCGAAACATGGTTGCCAAACTGGTTCACCAAGCTCATCATGATTATGTGAATAATGTCATAGGGAACAGCTTACAGGAAAATCCCAAGGCATTTTGGTCTTATGTCAAGCACTGCAGGTCCGAAAACATGAAAATCCCCTCATTGAGATCCAACAAGAGCATCCACATGACTAACACAGAGAAAGCAGAGTGCCTCAACTCTTTCTTCCACTCAACATTTACAAACAACCAAGCCCGTCACGTGCATAATGGAAAGCTCCATGCACTATCCCGACATAGGTCACCTGCACATTCATCGCCCTGGTGTGGCCAAGCAACTGTCAAGCCTCAACCCATCCAAAGCCTCTGGACCAGATGAACTACCACCTAAGTTTCTCAAGATTGTAGCTGATGAAATTTCCCCTGCCCTTGCTTTCTTATTTCAACAAAGCTACAACTCTGGCACTGTTCCAGTGGAATGGAAGTATGCCTTAGTGGCACCCATACTAAAGTCCGGTGATAAGTGCAATCCAGGCAATTACAGGCCAATCTCCTTGACTTGTATCTGCAGCAAGGTGATGGAGCACATAGTGCTCAGCCATATCTCAAAACATGTAGCTGCCAACAACATCTTGGCAGATGAACAACATGGGTTTAGGCAGAAATTGTCCACCACCACGCCACTCATCTCTGCCACCCATGACTGGGCACACACCCTGCAATGCAGAGGCCAAACAGATGTCATCTTCCTTGATCTTCAGAAAGCCTTTGACCGGGTACCTCATCATCTACAGACCAAACTGGAATATTATGGCATAAAAGGAGACACACTGGTATATTATGGCATAAAAGGAGACACACTGCATTGGACCATGTCCCTGCTTTCCAACAGGCAGCAAGCAGTTGTTGTCAAGGGCTCCCGCTCGCCTTGGATGCCTGTGACATCTGGGGTACCTCAAGGATCGGTTAATTATCGGCTCAGCCCTCTTTCTGCTGTATATAAATGACATCACCACAAATATAAAGTCCAGGATGCGCCTCTTCGCAGATGACAGTGTGATCTACAGAGAAATCCAAACCATGAATGACGTCGCCATCCTTCAGCAAGACCTTCAAACCCTGTCAGACTGGTCAACAAAATGGTTTATGGCATTTAATGTTGAAAAGTGTGCTTCCCTCACCATCACAAGGAAGAGAATCCCCATTGAGCACAACTACAACCTTTGCAATGAGTCTGTAGGCCTACCCAGGGTCGACAAATACAAGTACCTCGGAGTCACCATATCCAAGGACCTGCGATGGAACACACACTGTCAACTCGTACAAGGCAAAGCTAGCAAAACCCTTGGGCTGATAAGGAGAACCCTGTCATCGTGTTCCAAAGCTGTAAAATCCAAAGCATACATGAGCCTTGTCCGACCACAGCTGGAGTACGCTCCTAAAGCGTGGAATCCCTACACTTCGAGTACTGCCGAAGGCTTAGAAAGAGTCCAGAAAACAGCTGCTCGCTTCGTCACCTGCGACTTCAAAAGATCCACCTCGATCAGCTTCAGGGCTTGTCTCCAGTCTGGGATGGGATCAACTGCACACACGTCGTCTCCATGCACAGAGCACCATGTTCTATAGAATACATCACCAGCTAGTCAACATCCATCTTCCTCACTTCATAACCCAAGCTCCATATGTCAGTAGAAGAGATCATGTGCTCAAGCTCACCGTCCCTGTAGCATCAATTGTTCTCATTTTATCCCTGAACCACTCGCATCTACTGGAATAGACTGGAATATAATTATAATGTATTTATGTACAAGATTTTGAATGGCCTTGCTCCCGAATATATAAGACGAGTTTTACCTCAGCGAACTAATCCATACTAGTACTCTACGACCCCGTTTACAGTGCGGGGCCGGGCTCGGCCGCGGCTCGGCCGCGGCCGAGTCCGGCCTCAATTGCGCGGCCGAGCCTCGCAATTTTGTCCGTTTACACTGCTGGGCTCGGCCGCGCTTTTGATTCAAACCTTTCAATATTTTGTCGTAGTGGCGCTCTGCTTGTAAACAAACGCAATTTGGTATTGTCTGGTTTTCAGACCCTTTGCCAAATGAATTCCGTGGCGACGAAGTCGCCCGGTTCGGGCAAAGGCCTTTGCCGAAGGAAAAAATCCTTTGCAGGACAAAACCACCTTAAACTATACTAGTTTTCCACGTTGAGGGGGTTAATATCCTGAATAGCGAAAGATACAGGCAGAGGGTTTGGAAGCCAGACTAAAATTGGCCGCGCAATTGGCCGCGCATTTGGCCCAGTTTGCGTTTACACCAAGAAGAGGCCGGGCTCGGCCGCGGCTCGGCCGCGGCCGAGACCACCTCCATAGCGAGGCCAAATGCGAGGCCAATTTTGGCCTCGCATTTGGCCTTTTGCGCGTTTACACTGAAGCGGGGCTGGGCTCGGCCGCGGCTCGGCCGCGGCCGAGCCTCGCACTGTAAACGGGGTCTTTGAGATCAGTCTCCATGCACCAACTCTATCTAGCTGAACCCAAGTCCGAGTATAAAAAGCAGTCTTTTTCATAGATCCCGTTTACAGTGCGGGGCCGGGCTCGGCCGCGGCTCGGCCGCGGCCGAGTCCGGCCTCAATGCGCGGCCGAGCCTCGCAATTTTGTCCGTTTACACTGCTGGGCTCGGCCGCGCTTTTGATTCAAACCTTTCAATATTTTGTCGTAGTGGCGCTCTGCTTGTAAACAAACGCAATTTGGTGTTGTCTGGTTTTCAGACCCTTTGCCAAATGAATTCCGTGGCGACGAAGTCGCCGTTCGGGCAAAGGCCTTTGCCGAAGGAAAAAAATCCTTTGCAGGACAAAACCACCTTAAACTATACTAGTTTTCGACGTTGAGGGGGTTAATATCCTGAATAGCGAAAGATACAGGCAGAGGGTTTGGAAGCCAGACTAAAATTGGCCGCGCAATTGGCCGCGCATTTGGCCCAGTTTGCGTTTGCACCAAGAAGAGGCAGGGCTCGGCCGCGGCTCGGCCACGGCCGAGACCACCTCCAGAGCGAGGCCAAATGCGAGGCCAATTTTGGCCTCGCATTTGGCCTTTTGCGCGTTTACACTGAAGCGGGGCTGGGCTCGGCCGCGGCTCGGCCGCGGCCGAGCCTCGCACTGTAAACGGGGTCATACACAGCAACGAAGCTATTTAACTCTCTACCCGTGTTTGTTAAATCCTCCACCTCACTGCCCCTTTTTAAACGCAATGTCCGCAACATCCAGGTGGTTACCAACAATAGTTAATTTCTCGTTTCTTTGAAAGTTGTACACATATATTCTTCCTGTCACCTTTCTTTCTCACCCTCTCTCTCCCTCCCCCCCCCCCTCTCTCCTTCTCTCTCTCTCGCTATATCTATCTACAGAGGCTCTCCACTTTAATGTATCATTGTGTGTGTTTGTATATCATTATTATGTATATATTTTATTGTATCATAAATGTGATTTGTTACAGCAGGGCTCCCTTGGAAAGCAGGCCTTGCGGCTTGAATGGGACTACCCTGCTTTTATAAAGAAGACAATAAATAAATTAAATAAATAAAAATTAAGGTGGATGTACCATAGGCCTGGGGCACAATGACCAGGAGGTCCTCGAGTAGTGTCATTTATGTGTGTCAACTGTGTGTAGGTGTGCTCACATGGACAGAGACAAGTTTGTAGATGGTAGAAATTTGTACACCTATTTCCAATGGCATTCACATAATATACATTACAGTTGTCTTTGTAAACATGTTTTTTTTACATACCAAAATTGCTTATCCATGATAACCTTAGATTTGCCCAATGTAGCTTATAAACGTGTATGTAATGTGGAGTATGAAAAAGCAACTACTGGTGTACATGTACAGCTGTACATGTATTAGAAATGTGGGGGGGAAATCATCACAAGGTATTGCGAGTCACAAGCATTGATTGAATATATAATTCAGATGTACATGTACGTCTAATCCACTGGACAAAAAAAAAAAATACATTGTACAATGTACTGTGTATTCCACTTCCTTGTATGTTCATGATTCATTGCACTGAGTATCTATATGTTATTTGTATGTCATATTTAGGTAAAATGTGGGGCCTTCCAAAACTGAAAATGTATCCAATAGCATGAAGTAAACTAGAAAAGCACTCGGAGAGCACAGACCTCTGCCAAGCAGCTCATTTCCACCCAGACAAACAATGCTAAACATCATCCAATTTTCCAATATAGAAGCCTTTTGTTTACGTCATCAGCTTCCAGCTGCGCAGCGCCTTGCCCGAGCAGAGTACGGGCTTAAGTACGCGTATGCAAACCTAAAATACAGCTTGAACTCTGAAGTTCATTGACCCTATCTGCCAAAAGATAAAAAATCCTTCAAAAATTCATAAAAATTCCTGCATCACCACCAAAATGTAATCATCTGTTCCTTGTATTATTATCAACTTTTTCTGTAAGATTCATCTATATTCTGCTCACAACATTTTTGAGTTATTTTGTTCACAGACAAACAAACAAACACCAATGAAAAAATAACATCCTGCCTTGGCAGAGGTAATAATGCAATTTCCCCGATTTACATCTGAACTTCCCATCATTAAGGACATGTAATATTATGGGGAAGTGTGTTCTGGGTCCACAACCAAGAGGGAGTAGTGTTCATAATGGGCCAAAAAACTCCCTGTGACTGTGACTGGTGGAGAACGACTGATGATCCCCCTGGTAATGCATGACTTGTGTTTATCTAATCTGGGCTGATATGATGATATTTGTTGAGTGAAAGACACTTTCATACCATTGTTGGACAAAAATCTGTGTACATAACATTGCATTTCAATGGTGTTCAAAGATGTTTACCTTTGTTATGTCATCGTTTCTGTGTGAATGAGAGTCCTTCACAAGTCCTCAAACTGGACAATGCACATTTCCTTGGCTCTCTCCCTCTTTCTATTTCTGTCACACATAAAATGTAAATTGTATACAAGTCTGCATATTTGATCTTTATTAGAAAAATGTCACATCCTCCACAAAGAAGGAAATTTAACAGTGACCACGACAGGAAAAAAAAATCAATTTCACATAATTATGATCAGTTAAGTCCCAGCTCACCGACAGAAGTAACTATTTGGTACCAGTAATTACAAGATATTTCATATATTGAACAAATGCATATCGACAGCATAATGAAAATAGTACTAAATACGAGATAATTATGAGGTACTTATCTGCTAAAGGTTATAGGCAACCTCTCTATAAATATTCTATTGTGGAAGTGTAGTACGAACAGCTATTTTCCTCAAAGTCAAGATGATGTATCATACATCCATGGTATGCACATGTTGCAAACAATGAGGAAATTTATGTACGAACAGAAACTAATTACATGTATACTCACTGAAAGTGACTTGCACCACACAGTTATGAAATACCTTTATCTGGGCTGGTAAAGGTTTTCTCTACATTGTATTTGAAAAGTTTTTCTGAATAAACAATTTGAGGATTACAGTGAGAGAGAGAGAAAAAAAAAAAGAAAAAACAAAACAAAACCAAGAAACCCATGTGTATTTGCGACTGAATTGCACAGCACTGGATGTCATTACTGTGTTAAATAAGAGCCTGATAAGACAAGCACTGCATGCAGACATATAACAAGAGCACAGGTAGATGGAACTGTGTTTAAAGGCTGCCAATCCAGAATAGCTAGAGTATACTTCCTTCTGGTGGACTACAAAGACAATAGGTAAGCGAGCCCAACTGCATATCACATAAAATTAAAAGTCAATCTTGCAAAAGTCAATTCCTTCACACCAAGAAAAGTACCTGCTTCATCAATTTGAATGCAACTCTACTGCTGCGAGTGTTTGAATTTGACAAAACAAAGCAAAACCAAACCTGAAATTGGTTATATTGTAATCTGCATAGTTTTAGACATGCATGAGGTTGACTTTCAAATAAAAGGTGTCAAGTATGCAAATCATAATTAAGATACATTTGCGAGTGTGAATATGGAAAAACATAATACACTGTATGTACATTATGTAAGGTATGTAACATGTTAGAGGGCACCACTTCATCTAAACTGGTTATTTCATGCATACAAATAGATGGCATACAAACAACACGAGCTATGTACTTAAATGACACTTTTTTATGTGCATGCAGCAGGTATGCTAAATGATTTCATTTTTGTTTTAAAGGATACATTAAAAGATTACACTTCACCTCACACAGCAAGCTAACTAAACAACACTAACATGCTTCTGGGTTAATTTGAGAAAGAAAAATTGAATCTCTACACAGTAACATTTGTATTAAACAACTCCAAAAATATTCATGAAAGACAATATCTAAATTGTATCAATATCTTGAAAATCAACTTTGTAAAATGGAAGTGCATTGTTTGAATGTTTTCTGAAGTGTACAGCTCTTCATAAGTAGAAATAAGAAAATTCTGTATTGCAGTATTAAGTGTATGCGTCTTGAATTTAGACTAGTCAACGGGCACTATCCATGTACGCGTCAATCACACAGATTGGATATTTTTGTGTGGTCGTCCTTCCTCTGGTCACTCTAGCTCTTAACATATTCCCTGTACGCATAAACATGTGAAGTAAACAGGAAACTCAATGAAGCGAGCTGTGTGGGACCACTGAAATTTCATCGATATATTGGGTATCTCATTATATCAGGGATAAAACCAAAAGAAAATGAAAGGAATGGGACCTGTAAAGTAACTTCATCATTATCAGGTATCTAGCTATATCTGACCTCACTATAACAAGTTATCACTGTATACCCAACTGGCTTGGCCAGCTGTAGCCAAGTACCATGGATTTATCCAATTGGCTGAGCGCAGGTTCAGACGTGCAATGCATTCGTTGGTACTGAGACAAGATGCCATGTACGCAGAGTTACGGTATGTAGCATGCATACAGAGTTTACATTCGGGATTACGTGGAATTGATAGGTTTGCAACAGGTGCAATGAGCCAACACACACACACACACACACAAATGCACATAATACACTATTAAGTGGATGTTTACGTAAGTGCTGGGTACATGTATAAGACTAATTTCCATAAATTATGGAGGAAATAAACAATGAGCATCATATGTGGGATATCCTTAGGTGGTCTTCCATGTCACAAAGATGATTTCAGGGCATGGACACAATTTAACATGATATCTGACCCAAAAGAAGCTCTAAACATTGGCTTATGTATGGCACTGAAAGCCCCCCCCCCCCCCTTAAAAAAAAAGAAAAAAGAAAAAAAAGTCACATGCCCTTTTGGCAATATAATATATATTGTTTTTGTTTTTCAAAAACTCTAAATACGATATACGAGATATCTTTAACACACTGACTCATCTTTCAGAAACTTCACTAAAATCATATCCTGTTGCTAGATTTATCTTCTCCATTTTAATCTATCCCTGGTTAAATCTTAGAAGGCTAAATACATTCTGCATGCTGACAATATAATTCCAAAAGGGGATAGATTTTCATGTACATTTCAAATTTGAAAGAAATAGTTTTCTATAGTAAAAGCTCAATTCAGCAAACAATTACATTTTCAAAACCTGAGGAAATTAAAGAAACTGGAATGCTACACATGCTATGTAAGATCATTTTGTGTTACAAAACTGAGCATGTCATAACATATTCTGAAATGTAATCTTTCAAATTGCTGACATCACATACAATTTGAACAAACGGGCCACTCTCAGTATAACAAAGACAATTGAAATGCGCTTTTAATAGAGATACTAGCTGAACATCTGGGTTAGGTCTCAAAATCATCATCACTGATGACCATGGTGGAAAATTTGTTTACATGCACAACTCGGTTATAGCAAAATTGTGATTAAATTAAAGCCATTTCTGAGCCTGCTGGATTAAGATGTGAGAATTCATTGCTTTTCACATTAAGACATGATTGCTCACTTAATGTCAAATAATCAAATATTTGTGACCTTCATCACATTTGGGTCCTTAGAAAATGTTTGTTGTATGTGTTGGGCATGGTGTGGCCCATGCCTCCAGCTAATGAGTTTCCATGGCATCCCCTGTCACACAACTGTTCAGACAAGAAGTCTGCAGGAATTTGCACACAGCATGGCGACATATTTTATTTGTGAAGGCTATGGGAATAACGCCATTTCAAGGAAATGGGTTTCACACAATTGCCTGTCACCTAAAATCGTGCTTAAGACTGCCTTTCCTCTTTTGTTGTAAGACACAATATATACAAAAGAACAATGTTTTCATTGTTTGTTCACTCATGATAACTTACAATCTACTGAACAAAGCACCAGTCTCAAGGGTTTTGTAATATTGTGAGTGTCCCGTATGTTATCATCTTAGAATCACTATCACGGGCACATAATTCCATGAATCATACAATGTACTGATATATTACGGAATGTGTATTGAACACTGTGGGGCTAAACATATTGAATTACGTTTATATGCAAAGATTAAATTTCTTACTCTCTCCTATGTTCATTCATTCAACTTCTGACCAACAACACTGCAAAATCATTAATTGGTTGTACAATAAAATCCTTTGCAATGTGAAGCCTGCCTCAAAGCACTGAAATATTCCTTCACCTTCCATTTTACATCATCAAATACATTTTCTCTCTTTTATACAGACATAGATACTGAAAGCTATTCTTAGTAGAACATGAGTACTATTCTATCTATTTGCAAAAAGGCCATGATATATTTCTGTGGCTGTACATCAAGAACTGAGTGCCAACTCTTATGATGCCAAGTTCCCATAGAATGGACTGCAAGATGATGACCGTGGGGTAATTCACAGGGCAACATGTCCAAGTCAAAGTATGAGTGGTCAAAAAAGCCAGTCATTCAGCTGCAGGTCAGTGGACTGCATTCTCCAACACCATCTCCAGAAACTGCATCACATATGATAGAGGAAAACAGTATGCCAGGGTATCAAATTTGGGATTTTTTCCCCCTTCATAATAAACATTATACACCATGCTCATTTGCAAAGCAACATAAAACAGACTGGTCTTGAAAATGAGCAGCACTCACAATTACTTGGTGATACAACATATTCAGAACAAAAATCATATCAGTATGCTCATAGCAATATTAAAGGCATGTGATATCCATTTACCAAATAAATATGTGTATGATCAAAATGTTAAAGTTTTGTTTCTCATGTCATTGCTACTAATACCAACACCTGATGACAAATAGAGCAAGTAACATGCAACCTCCAAGTTAAAAACTTGGATGAGGGTGTAGATCTGGGGGCATTTCATGAAGCGTTTTGTTTGATTTTTTTTTTTTTTCCGGCAAAAGCTGTTACGTATATTAAGCTGTTGAATTATATTACACAAGACTAGAGAGTTTAATTCTCAGAAAGAAGGGCAGAATTCATCATGTACATCATCTAACCATCTCTTCAAAGAAAGAGTGAAAAAAAAAAGAAAATCTCCAGAAATTGACAGGACAGCTGATGATAAAATGACTACTTTATCACAGTCCATTTCCAATCTTGTGTATGATTTAATTACAAATAGTATCTGTGTTCGTACAGCTTTTTCCTGCATTTTTCTTGTTGCCTTTAATATTCCTTATAAGAAGCGATTCTTGTTTTTACACTGCTGCTATTGTTTCAAATTGACTCACATCTTCATAGTGAACTGTGATGACACCATTCATACTTGTATCTTTTCTTCTGAAGGCTTCTGTGAGAGACTTGAGCATAACACACACTTGGATGAAGTCGTCAAACTTTATCGTATTTACATGGCCACGGTCAAATCTTTTCACAACCAAGTGGCAGAACTGTGGTGACCTGTATAGGAGGAAAATAAAACATTTGAGATTTACAAAAAATGGTTCAACTAGATAATATCCAGATGTTCACATTTGACTACTGTAAAGTAAGATGTTTTCGTGGCATGAAATTTCTGTGAATCGGGGCGACTGTCTTTTTCATGAAATGTCACTGGTATTCAATACAAATAGTGTAAAAGAATTTTCTTTTGCATATCAATTTCACAAATATTGGCTCTCGTAAAATTTGCAAAATCAAAATGCAAGCAAACATTTCTGGTTTTACAGTTTCATAGCCTTCATACCATTTTTTGGTAGGTGAGTGTGTTGGTTTTTCTTAATTTACAAAATTGATTTTTGTTTTTTCTCTGTTCCTCTAAATGTGCACTTGGGCAAAACTGCAAGAAGCATCGTAGGGAAATATGCATATTCCTTCAAAGTATTTCAGTAATTTTGATTGCCAAAACAGTTTGCAGCATCTAACTTGTCCAGCTGAGTGTAAAAAATGTTTAATGATACAGTAGTCATACTTAATTAGGAGTTTTTCTCCCAAATGCATCACTGGAACAAACCTTCATTAATATGATCCACAAAATAACCCTTCTCACGAGTTCATAGTACATATCAAGTCATGATGCCCGAGACCTTGCCACTGCACAGAAAGAGGCAGCACTGTTGAATGCATTTGTTTTATTACACCAATTGAGTGAATAGGTACATTATAAAAATGTCTGAGCGATGAACACATTTTTCTCACATCATCCCTTCCTTCTTTCGCTGTCTGTCACACACGTCCACAAACACACTACATGTACAGATGCACAAAGAGGTGAAGGCAATTCCATATTTGCACTGAGTGGTAGTATAAAGTGCATCAGTCAAAACTGACCATGCTCTATGTGACTGCCAGCACTACATCCTACTGCCAAACTGTAAATGTTCAAACTGTGCAATTGGTAGAATCTATCTGGGATTGGTTGGAAAATAATACTTCTGGCCTAAAGGAAATCAAATCATTTGGGTTACTTGTATTTCTAAGGATCTATGTATCATTTGTTTACATTAATGAGGGACAATGGAAGCATTTCAGCCAAAATGTCCCAATTATTTGTGGTTTATGGTTCCAAATAACCAGGGAAAATAACATATAAAAGTTTGCAGACACATTTGACTCATTTGCAAGTTTCTTACTGTAAGCATGTACATGTAATTAAGTTAGGCAAGCTTGGCAAACTGCGACACACAAAAAACCCATGTGGACCACCTTGAAGTGTATGTAAAGCATTATACTGTGAACGTATCAATGTAAACTTGTAAAAGATACCAGTTTAGAATGCCATGGGACACCACAAGTATACAGACCTATCAAATTTTGCAGTACTGAGATGAGAATAGCTACAAATAGCTTGAGTTACTGGTACACTTACAATCTATAGCCAAATGTAGCAAAAGCATGATTCAATTCTCCTGCATCAATGTTGCCTGATCTGTCACGATCAAATCTGTGGGAAAAAAAAACACAGAAGCCAGCATTACCTTGTGATAATCTGTCACTAAGAAAACATCACAAACCATGTGATTACTCTGCTCAGTATGACATCATAATCACAAAGGCAAAGAGAAAATTTGAGGAAATTCAGATAAATATCACAGAAGTTACAATGATCAGAACACTAGCTTTATATCCATGAACATCTTAAACACCTACGGCCCATGATTGTCATAACTTTGGTAGTTGTATACATCTTTTCTCCTCTTCATGTGATTCCAAACTCATTCTCAACTCAACAAATCTCAATTTTACTCCAAATAGGAAAGTTTCTCCTTTGCTCTGCTCTAGGTATGTGAAGGACATGCTTTTACACACATCTCTCCATGCAGGGGAAGTCAAGATCTTTACAAAAATCATCCACCCCCGGAAAAAAAAAGAAAAAAGGAAAACAACAACACAATGGTAACCTTCGGGGTCATCTTCTTTAACAACTGAGAACTACTGAAAATGGTGTACAGTTCTGTGAAACAGTACTATGGATGAATCACAGGATATGTCACCTAAACAGTCACAGTTATCTCCTTATTACCAATTAAAATACTTTCTCCACTTCAAACAGATTTTCACTAATCTACAGCCCAATTCACTTCCCTTTGGGTGCTTTAATTGATATTGACATAAAGGTGAGTCACAGATCACAAGCAGTGGCTGAAATATACAATACGGTACCGGTAATTCTCCAAATGAGCGCCTTGTAATGAAAATTCTGTACTTTCAATCTTTACAGTTCAGAATTCCTATAACAGGTAGCAGTACATGACATGTCAAAAAAGAAGAAAAGACAAATGACAGGCATATTTTTTGCATAGACCTGAATACATATTTATTGTGAGAACATGAATGTTTATGTTTAGTGCATTTGCAACAAAGTAATCAGCTGTCTTCAGCACAAAAATGTTTAATATCCAAACATGCATTGTTTGCACTGTTCCACTACTGAACAGATTCTCTTTCATTCTTAATATCATACTCTTGAAATAGTGAATACATTTGTTGTCAATTCTCATTCATATACCATCAACATGTACTTATCATGCACTCATAAACATTTTTCACACACACCTGTCAAAGCACCCTCTCCAGTCTTGAATGTACTTCCAGAGAGCAGCAAATTCATTGAAGTTGATCGTTCCATTCCTGCTCAAGAAATAATGTGATATGATAGTTACAAAATCAGCATATTAGTTGGTACATTACTTGCGAGGGACATGCTACGATTAAAGTGCAATTCAGCATCATGTTTAAAGTTGGCTCTAAAAATATAATAAAAAGCAGGGAAACGAAAATGGTAGGGGTTTCATAAAAATTGGACCTAGCAAAAGAAATTTATGGAATTTTGAGGTTTCCTATGTATTTAATAGTCACTAGCAATAGTTGCAACCACACAATATTGTAAAACCAGAGGTATTTGCGGCATGAAACTTTTACAAATTTGAGCTGATGGCCTTTTTCGTGCCATGAAATTTTTGCAAATTAGCACCACCATTCAACGCATACCATGCCTTTTAATTTCAAAAATCTTAATCAAACCTAATTTTGGTTTAAGTTTGAGAAAATATTATGCACGTAACAATTTCTGATTTCACAGTATTCAAAATTGGCAGAGGTAATAATGTCATAAGAGTCCCTTCTCAATTGTACAAATATTCACTGAATGTCTTTTTTCTTGATTAAATTGAATCGAAAATTAAATGTATTCTTCAAATCAAATTATTGTAATCTTGGAATAATTTTGTAACAAACACATGTATGGGGTTAACAGCTAGTAGTTATGAAGTCAGCAAGAGAAAACAAGGTGTAATGTTTTTGTGAAAAAACCAGTGAAAGTTGTCATCATTTTTCTATTTGAATGTATGTTGGGAAAAATGAGTGAAACTTAATGATTTCTGGACTTTCACATTCCATATCAAAATTTCAATGAAACTTAAAAATAGAATTAATTCCGTTCATCTGCTTTTATTCTTTTCATATATTCAACTTGAACGAAGTGTGAAATTGCATATTAGAGGACAAGTTCACCTGAATAATATACATGTGGACTGAATGAATGCAGCAATATCAGAACACATCAGAGAAAGTTGGAAGAAAATCGTAAAATCCGTTCAAAATTTATAAATTTTGAAAGTGTATGAGCAATCACTGCTGTATGAGAAGACTGCTCTGACTACTACAGTGTATGATGTCACACGCGTAGAATGATACAGCAGTGTCTTCCAAAGCATTTCTTACCCGATTAAGCAATCCGATCAACCGGATACCATGTGATATGTCACTTACAGCCACCGCTCAGCTCCTCTAAAGTCATACAACAGCCTTAATCAGTGTCTGCAACGTAATTTTAGTAAACAATTTGCATGGGGCTTCAACATATCATGTAAACCAAGTCCTCATCACGCTACATTGTGCGCTTCTAAACATGTGTCATGTGCAGCTAAAGTCCTATGCATGGTATGCAGCCAAGTGCTGCAGCAAATTCTGTTGACCCCATGTGTTTCATGGCGACAGTAAGTTTATTTCCCACGTACAGCCTAAAGAAAGGTTAGAGTTTCAGTAGAGTTAACAGTTTATTTTTTGTTTTCCCTCAAAGCTAGCTAAAGGAATTTACAACTGTAGTGTTAGTGTGTTACTGCGCGTGTGGTGCTGGTGCAAGGGCTCTTTAACGCTACGCATAAATGCATCTACATTACATACCAGAGATATGGCAATTCGATTGTACATGTACACTGCATGTATGTTGAAATGTAAACCCAAACTCTCTGTCGACTTTCAGCACATCATAAATTCTTCAAAATTTATATTTACACAAATTTGAAAAGCACAAAACTATGGAAATAGATCAATTTCTTCTGGAAAATTCCTAAATGTTAAACCAAAATGTATACCAGACTATTCTGTAAATATAACATGCATCGAAACTGTTTTGTTGAACTTGTACATGAATTGAAAGCAGAGTAACCCATTGAGCAGTACCCGATTAAATGGAGAGTACTGTATGAGGAAAATATACAGATTTTCCACAAAATTTCAATTTTTGAAAAGAAGGTACACATATCCTCAACTTGTTACTGATGTATGTTGAGGTTAATATTATTCTCCCTGCTTTCTGAAAGAGGCAAACCAAGTGCCAATTTTTATATGAGAAAAGTGGGAATATGTTGAAATTTCTGTTTTCTTTACATTGTCTTACGCATGTGACATCACAAGCTGGAGTAGTCTTCTCATTCAGCGATGACAGCATTGAGACTCCAAAATTTCGTAACTTTTGAACGGATTGTCTGATTTTCGTCCAATTTTCACTGATGTGTTCTACTAATATTGTTGCATTCTCTCAATCTGCAAGTGTATCAAGGTGAACTTGTCCTTTAAAGATCATTTGAACCATCATTAACATTTTCAGTTTTGCTTAAGCGTAACACTCAAAACAAAGAAAATATCACACATCGTCATGTGCTTGAAACACAAAACCACAAAGATCAAATTAACAACAAAATGTTGACATTCAGACTAAAACTAACTGAACAGTGATTACAACAGAGCAGTAAAATTACATTACAACATTTGTCAAATGTGACTGCCCAACTCAAAACTGACAAAAAGTTGCATATTAGGATTCTCTGTAATAAACCAAAATACATGATGCATGTCAATTGGGATGACTGAATAAAGTGGAAAGTGGAAATTCATTTTGACCTACTTTTTATGCATTTTGAGCTGGGCGGTCATAATCAAAGGTCCTGTTTACCTTTGGGAACAGTGATTTAAAAAATGTTCAATATACCACATTTGATGTATACGTGTAGGTCTGTTGTATCACAAAACATCCTACCATATTTTAAAATTTTCGCACTAAAGCCTAAAATATAAGGAGATATCAGTATTTTTCTCATTAAACCATAACTGTAGACTGTTTAGTCTGGCAAAATTTTTATTATAACTACTGTTCACAGTTTGTCTATTTAACAATACTTAACATTGATTAATACGGATTCAAATTTTTACCATGGTTGTTTCTATCCTAAACTCATATTTAGGAACTATTTTAAAGCACTAATGCTGACTTTTTGTTTCATCTGCAAATGGTAAATTATGGCTTTAATGTGTTTCCACATTGCACTCAGTATTTGACTTATGAGATTTTACCAACCAACATACACTAAAGCAGCTACTTTAATGACATGAAATAAAACATCCACTGGCATAATTGCTTCAAGGTCCTGTTTACCTTTGGGAGCAGTTATTTAAAAAATGTTCAAGATATCGCCTTTCATGCATATGTGTAGGTCTGTTGTATCACAAAACATCCTACCACATAAAATGTTTGCAATAAAGCCTAAAATACAAGGAGATATCAATATTTTTCTCAATAAACTGTAACTGTAGACGGTTTAGGCTGGAAACATTTTAATTATAACTATTGTTCACATTTTGCATATTTGACTATACATGTATTTAACATTGATTTTACTGCTTCAAATTTTCACAAGGTTGTTTCTATCCCTAACTCACATATTAGAACTATTCTAAAGCACTAATGCTAGGTTTCTGTTTCATCTGCAAATGGTAAATTATGCCTTTAAATGTGTACAATAATGTACATGAAGTATTCCTGTATGATTGACTTCATAGGATTGTGTTTTTGTTTGTTTGTTTTTTTCAAATCACCTCCTTTTGCCAAAAAGACTTTGTTGCAATATATATTTTTCTCTTTGTTAAATCCCTTTCAATGTAGTTCAGGGTCTTGTTTCACCAAAAAAAAAAAAAAAAAAAAAAAAAAAGTCAATGTGCCTGGCAACCACCTCAATACAACAGACCCATTTCTTATGTGAAAATTAAAGCTTTGTAATACTAGTTCATGGGGTTTTCCATTATTACACAGTACATTGGTTTGAACCCTTTTCTGCATATCATGCTGCCCAAGATTATGCCAGCTGTTCACAAAAACTTGTAATCCCATTTGGTAGCATGCGATTCACAACAATAACACAAATAAGCTAAACTGTATCTTGCTTGTGTAGCATTCTCAATTGAACCTCGCATGAAGCCAAAGATTTGAACTTCTGCCAATTAGTTTGACTAGAGAGACTATGTTCTTTATGTTAGAAATCAGATGCCTTCTTGTGGGCTGGTGATTACAGTGTTTTTCAATGGAACTTTATTGACATTTTGACCTTTGACCTTGTCTGATTTGCCCAATTTTTTAACTTGAGTCGCATTTTTAGGTAATATACCTTGTGTTCATTGCTCAAAGCTGTGGGAAGTTGACAGCACAGAGTATGGTGCTTAAATCAAGGAAAGTTTTGCAATATTGTGACCTTTGACCTTGTCAGATTTCATCAATATTTGAACATGACTGACATTTTTAGGTGATGTATCAGTGGTGTGAATTTGGTGGTCATAGCCAAAGCTGTGAATGTTATTGAGAGTATACCACAATACTACGTGTACCAGCACAATGCTTATTATGTACAGTTCATTGACCATTTGACCTTTGACCTTGTGACAATTCACCAATACTCCACCTGTCTGGTATCTTCAGGTGATGTAACTGTAGTATAAATGGTCATAGCTCAATGCTGTGGAAAGTTATTGACAGTACACCTCAATACTACATGTATGTGCACAGTGCCTATTAGGGCAAGTTCATTGACCTTTTGACCTTTGACCTTGTTGGACTGCACCCACATTCAAACTTTACGAGCATTTTTAGGTTATATGTGACCCGCTACAACAAAAGGATCCGAAAGTCGGGGGAAGACAATTTTCTGAAAATGGCAGGACAATATTCCCGTACTCTTCTACTTTAATTTCATATATAGCACAACCCATAAAAGTACTCGGTTGCGGAGATATTGATGATTTTATCAGCGCATGTCAAGTGGTTGAGGAAATCAGAGTTTTGAGAAAAACGCCTTCAAAGTTTTCCTTCCGACGCTATCATGATCAAGGGGAGGCAAGAGAGTTTTCACAGCTTGACAATAGAAGGCATGCTACTAGCGACCTCTACGATGTTCATTCAAGCTTAGCGCCAGCGGTCTACGCACGACCAATCAGTAATCAGGATGCCACGCACTGACCAATAAGATCACTCCCTTGTTGCTAGGGGCGGAGTCAAGCTGCGGCGCTAAATCCAAATCTTCGGACACGTTTCTGTTACATTGAAAGTCGAAAAATCATGTCCCAGAAAACGCTGATTTCTTGCCTTTCCTTTAATCATTTAGATTCGAAATTTCGGCAGATGATAGACAAAACATTAGACTACAAAATTATGCCGAAAGCAGAAATCCGATTGTTTTGACAAATTTTGATGATGTGACTTCAAACACGATTTTCTCAGCTAAGCCGTCAGCGACTTTAGGATCCTTTTGTTGTAGCGGGTCACATATATCTGTGGCATGAGTTTGACGGTCATAGCTCAAATCTGTGGAAAGTTATTGAGAGTACATCATATTGTTGACGATGAAGCATACATGTACATGTATGTTTCGCTTCCACTACGTGGGCGAGACAAAAATGACACAAGCCTACAAAAATAGGGAAGATATACCAGTTAACTGGAAAGTAGTAAGGAGTTACAATTCTGGAAAAAAACAAAAACAAGAAAAAAAAAAAACGGTTGACATCATTGATCCTGTTATACAAATGAAATGTTCACTGTGCAGCTGTGTGAATACGCAGACATCAAATAATCTCCATAAATTGATATCACGAGTTTCAAATTCAACAGATGGCAATAAGAAAGACAAAGATTGTACCACTGTGCTGCCAAACTGAGTTCTCTTGGGTGAAGGTCAGGTTTGAAACATGAACAAAATTCACCATCATTATCATCTGCTTAAGACTTCCAGTAAACATTAAAGTAATGAAGGCTTTCGGTGAAGGGTTTACAATGAAATGGTGCTGCAAGAATTCACCTGTCACGGTCAAACATGCCGATCATGAGTCTGCACGTCTCGTGATTAAATGTTGACCAGTTTCCATTAAGTAATGCATGCTGGAGTTCGTCGGCTGTTATACCTCCACTGCCATCAGCATCCACGGCCTACAGAAGTCATTAGTTGTTGTTGGGTTTTTCATCAAAAACAATAAAGACACACAAGCATGTGAGGTAAGATGACACAAAGTTACAGCACTCAATTTGCTTTAATGAACAAAATTTACCTATCCTTGTCGAACATTCCAATCATGAGGCGACACGTTTCTACGTTGAAGTTTGACCAGTTCCCGTTCAGGAGTGCCTTTTGGAGTTCCTCAGCAGTGATAGCCTGACTGTTATCTTGGTCTACTGCCTACCGAAACACAAGAAGATGTCTTGGGTGAAGGGACATTCTGTATTGTCCCATCATTTCTCAATCATATGTCCACAATATCTTTGTACCACCAGGTTGGCAATACATTTTTGTGAAATTGATGGGATAGAAATACAATACATGTATCATCTTTGACTGAAGATTATGATGTACAGTCACATGACAAATTAGACTGTTACAACATTTATCTGACATATGTCAATAGTACTGAAGCAAGATCTGAGAGAAAATTGGCAGTATTTTGCGAACGATCCTAGTGCAATTTGTATGCTCAGCACACACACAAAAATGGAGGAGCTTGCAAAAGAGGGCTACTTCAGTATTTAGATATAACCTTGTTTCCTTGTACACAACTGAGATCATCTCTGTCAATACTGACCTTTGTCCTACAATCACAGACACAAGACTTGATGCACATACACTGTACATAATTTGTATTTTCTCTTTAGAGGAAATCTCTTTAGGCCATGCAATACTTACATAATTATGAAAAAAAGACAAGAATATCAAGTGATACTGATACGGAGTAGAGCAATAGGTTGTCATCATGTGAAATGTTATACCTTAAACCAGGACCACAGAGTTGGGTCTGCACCAGGTGGAGGTCCCCCTTGGGTGTATCCAGGGTTGTAGCCAGGGGCACCATAGCCATGGCCTGCAGGAGGAGCACCATACCTGATGGGATAGCAAGGCATGTGACATACACTTTTACATAAAACTATAATAGGTGAAGTAAAGTCATGATTCATAAAGGGGTAATTATGACAAGATCAATGTCCTTCACTATAAGTGCTGTAGTGTGCATTACATGCATACGTGGACACTGACCATCTCTGAAACTTAGTACTGTACATCAAACATTCTGGTTATTATATTCTAACAACAACAAAAACAAAGAAGCGACCAAAAATAAAAACAAATAATTCACCCCTGCTGAGGAGGTGGGGCACCATAACCTGGAGCCTGACCATCTCTAAAACTTTCTACTGTACATCAAACATTCTGGTTAATATTCTAACCACAACAAAAACAAACAAGTGACCAAAAATGAAAACAAATAATTCACCCTTGCTGAGGAGGTGGGGCACCATAACCTGGAGCCTGAACATCTCTAAAACTTTCTACTGCACATCAAACATTCTGGTTAATATTCTAACCACAACAAAAACAAACAAGTGACCAAAAATAAAAACAAATAATTCACCCTTGCTGAGGAGGTGGGGCACCATAACCTGGAGCCTGACCAGGGGGTGGAGCACCATACTGTGGAGCTTGCCCAGGGGGTGGAGCACCATAAGGCGCGGCTTGCCTAGGGGGCGGAGCGCCATAGCCAGGTGCTTGTCCTGGAGGAGGAGCTGCATATGGATTGCCGTACCCTTGACCCTGGGGAGGTACAGAGCCTGGAGCAGATGGGTTTGTTGGAGGAGGGGCCTGGCCATACCCTCCAGGCTGCAAAATTACACACAATAATAAGAGACAGATTTAGTTAGGTTCACAGATTTTTAAATGTCTGTTTAATCTCTTTGATCTTGCAGATTTTGCTGGCTAAATGCAGTTTGTCAACAAATATGTTCATCATGCCACAGTTGTATATTTAAAATATGTCGATAAGATGAACTGGTACACCTGACAGCTGTGGCCCTGCACAGAAAGTGGCCTTAATAAAATCAGTTCTGACTCAGCTGTACAATGTACTATGACACCACTGCTAAGCCTCTGTATTATGGGATTTACAAAGATATTTCATTTCTGCCTTCAAACAGTATTCCATTACTGATTATATCCATGACTACGCCAGTACACTACCGCATACATTAGCACACCCTTGGTAATTCAGCACTGTTGCTTATATAATGACATTTCTAATACAAGTGTAGTTGCATACGACTGCCTTTACCAGCACTGTAATAGCAATTCTCAAAAGAAAGTTTGTTTGTGTTTTCCTTTTTTTAAATCATCCCCCATTACGTGATATCTCAGTTATCTACTTTTGCTGAAGAAGCACAATATATACATCATGCATTTGTATGCTTGGAATAACATACCACAGCCTATTATATCACACATGTCCTTCCCTCATTAAATAAGGCCCTTTTTTGCATTAAATAAACTTGTAAAATTTTTATTCAAGCATTACATTGAAATCTTAGGATCAGTAATCATTTGACAAACAGAATTTGGAAAGGGCATACATACAAGTGGCTTACATACTGTAAAACACGATATACAGTATTTGCGGCATGAAATTTTCGCGAATTGGAGCCGACAGCCTTTTTCGCGGCATGAAGTTTTCACGAATTGCCATTGGCATTCAATGCATATAGTGTAGGTAAAACTTTTGCGTGCATTTTAATTTCGCGAATCTTGGCTCTCGTGAAATTCGCGATATTAAAATGCACGTGAACACACGCAGCATTGTTTGACAGTCTCCTATACATATGATCAAACATCCCATTTATACTAGTAAAACACCACTTTTGACTTATGTGAGGTCAACTGAAGCAAGGTTGACAAAGGGTGTGTTTATGCTCAATTTGCGAAGGCAGAATCAGCGTTTTGAAATGCTGATTCAAAATGCCGTTCACAGGAGCACTGTTTATGCTCACTTTCTTCGAGCTTGGAAAGACCGTTTACGATTGCTTCGTTGACCTCAGCACAGGCAGGTCAAATTGGGGAGCGCGCTTTTTCGGAAGTTCTGGCCTGAGTGTGTGCAACATTCACGTTCAGTAGCATGTCTAATATCATTTTGATTATTTTACTAATGGTAAATACAGTACGTGATTAAGCGTGCCTGTAACTGACTAAGTGCGCATTGATAACGCATGCAATTATGATGTCACTGAGCATGATTACGGCAAGCCACAGTCATGCGCGTATCTCTGAGCCATTGTTAGTACCGGTCATTAGTACGCGGTCAATGGTGAAAATCTTATGCCTGCTGGGCATGTTAGGCATAATTAAAGACTGGTCACCTGATTGCTCTCAGTCATTCATTTGATTAGGAACCATATCATTTTCAGATCAGTTCAGTTCAGTTCAGTTCATGTTAAATTTCTCCATCGCAACATTATCAACAACATATGCATAGTGTAGGTGAAAGTATAACTACACGCACGTCTACTCTATAGTAAACATTGTCATTTTCAGCAGTGGGTGTACGTTTCCTTCATGAACATCTTTATTAAGTGTAGAAAACTAAAATATAAGGAATCCCCATAATCTATGATATTCATTCAATAATCGGTATACGCTTTTTTTTTTTAACTACGTCAAAAACTCACCGAAATCCATGACTAAAATCAGGTTTGTAAGTGTACGTATTGCTCACTCCTCATCTTCTGCGTGTTATTTGAATGGCAGTCACTCTCGTATACTACAACATAGCGAGTCGGAAATATTCATGAACTAGTCGGAAATATTCATGAGCTACAGTCACTCTCGTATACTACAACGTAGCGAGTCGGAAATATTCATGAGCTAGTCACAAGTATTCATGAGCTAGTCGGAGAGCAGAAGTGACACATGCAAACGTCAAACCATTGCCGGAGCAGCACGCGCGGATACGAGTGCTTTGCGTAACACACAAAGCGCACGGGCGTGCGTAAAACGATACCACTTCCGGTTGCGCATGCGTGGCAGTTCATTGATTTTGTGAAGCTCTTGAAGAAAAAGATACCACCGCACAATCTACTCCGAAAAATTCAACAATAAGGTCTGGATACCAACGAAACACCAAATTCAACTCCACCATCAGCAAAATACGATGTAGGTGAGTGGTAAAAATTATCTTTATGTTAAAATCAAACAAAATAAAAGACATTTTATGTGATTTTGCCGTCAATAGCGACGGTCGTTTACAACGTTTAAACACTAGTATATGTCAGACTGCTGTGCTTCGCACAGCGGTCTGGTCAGGCTAGTGAAAGTAAAGAATTCATAATACAGTGAAACCCCGTTATAACAAGTTCGGTTATAACAAGGAACCGCTTATAACGAGGTGATCACGTCGGTCCCGTTTTCCTTTCCGTGTAAACCTATGGCAGAACGAATCGGTTATAACGAGTTCTGTTATAACGAGATTCCGGTTATAACGAGGACAATTTCGGTGCATCATGACAAAGAAAAACATAAGCAATTTGATCGGATATAACGAGGTTCCATTTCTTGACTAAGTTGCCGCTTTCAAACACGCGACAAACGAAACATTAAAAACTTAATTCGCGCAATCCACGTCTTTTTCCCGTTTTGAACAGAACCGTTCCCTCCATGTTTTCTTCTAAACCTTGCAATAAGACACAGGAATGCCTTCCGATGTTCCTACTAAATTATTAACATAATCATTCGCTTTTCTTTTTCGCGAGATACGCGTGCGTGATATCAGGTCAGATCACAGCGCATCGAGAAAAAAAAAAGATAACGCATCCAAAAACTTTCCATGTAGCGACACTTGTGGCCAAAAGTGGACAATTGGAATGCGTGTGCAACTCAGCATTATATCCTTTCCATTTGTAGTTCCAACTTCCAGTTCTTTTGCTAGTTAGCAAATATGAGTGTGGATGATTAAAGCCGAAATAATTAATGAAATCATCGCGATCCCGCCGGCTGACAGTAGCGAAAAATAGTTGAATAACGCATGATGTTAACGTAATTAATCGGTGTTCAGAAAAAGAAACAAACGCATTTATTACTTTGAGTAGATCTGGATTTGTTCATTATAATTTAACAAATGATAATTTAAATATGAGTGTGTGTGATTAAAGCCAAAATAATTCATGAAATCATCGTGATCTCGCCGGGTGACAGTAGCATAAAAATACTTGAATAACGCATGTTAACCTATACTTAATCGGTGTTCAGAAAAAGAAACAAACGTATCTATTAATCTGGATTTGTTCATTATCATTTAACAAATGATAATTTAAATATGAGTGTGTATGATTAAAGCCAAAATAATTAATGAAATCATCGCGATCTCACGATCAGGTGACAGTAGCGTAAAGATAGATGAAAAACGCATGTTAACCTGCTTAATTGGTGTTCGGAAAAAGAAACAAACGCATTTAACAGTTCAAGAACGGATGTACAAAACGCGAAGAGATTTTCGGAAGAAAACAAAGAACGCATTTTAATCCCTTCGGACGCAATGATAATACATTGTATAAAATTACAGCCGAAATGATTCATGAAATTATCGAATTCCCGCTGGGCACCAACAGCGTAAAATACCTCGCAAGTTAACGGTAAACAACGCATGTTACTCTGAAATCATCGCGATCTCGCCAGGTGACAGTAGCGTAAAAATAGTTGAATGACGCATGTTAACCTAAATCAGAAAAAGAATCAAATACATTTATTAGTTTGAATAAATCTAGGTTTGTTCATTATCACAATTTTAATACTGCATTTCACAATGAAGATTTTTCTTGCTTTCAGAATGGTCTGCCAGGTACAGATTTGCGTAAAAAGGATCCCAACCTTCCACATTCAATCTTGTCGCATATTTTTCAAGAACGATGAACAAAACGCGAAGAGATTTTCGGAAGAAAATAAAGAACGCATTTTTTAATCCCTTCGGGCGTAACGATCACACATTGTACAAGATTACAGCCAAAATGATTCATGAAATCATCGCATTGCGCATCGCAACAGCGTAAAAATACCTCGCAAGTTACGATAAACAACGCCTGTATGTTACTCTATTTGCGCTGGTGCTAATAGAAAAACTTAACAAACAAGAATTACAATAAAGAAATAACTCATTTCAACCCCTACGTTTTCTTCTAATTCACAAATAATTTCCCTATATTCTCTCAATAATAATGATCCATGATAGTGTAATAACAACGCAAAGGATGTTCTTAAGTTTCATTGATGGGTATATGATGTCGTGCTTATATTTTTCTTTATTTTTGATGCGTACGGTTATAAAGAGGTACCGGTTATAACGAGGTAATATCGCCGGTTCCACGGACCTCGTTATAACGGGGTTTCACTGTAGTGCTTTTTCTATGAAAAATCGCACAGGTTCCGAACTGAGTTAACAATAATCTTTTTGCACTCTTTCTCTGCATTATTGATTTGATGATTGTATAATTGACCAAGATCAATACGGGTGTGAGTGCAACTGTTCGCAATAACCATACCACACTAAATGGGGTAACGATCAAATTGGCGATTACTTCTTATAAATAAGCACCAAGGCCCTGCTTCCTGTTGAGAGACCTGTGCCTGCATCCGAATCTCACTCACATTCTCGGTACAGAACTTTTTTGTGAGTTTGATGCTTCACATATTTGAAGCTTCATCATATTTTTGTCTTCAAAAAATGACGCAAAGCGCAATGCATTGTTACGTCTGGATACAAATAACAAGGCATTGCACAGTGTTGGGTCCTTCTCAGTTTCCGGAGAAAATTAAAAATAAGCGATGTGAGTGCGTGCGTGAGTAATTGGATTACAGGGGAAACATTCTATCCTGGTGGTGTGGAGCATGAGATCAAAAGAAGAAGAGAAGGGCACTCTCCATCTCTCTTCTACCTCCCTGGCCTGAATATGCAGTTTGAAGAAGAAAAAAAAAAAGACTTAAAGCTCAATTACTTCTGATACTCGAGAAAAATATTTTTGAATATTCCTTGATTTGGGAGGTTTAGGTCCCCCAGGAGTTTGGGAGGTTTGGGCCCCTGGGGCCCAAACCTCCCAAACTCCTGGGGCCCCCAAGGGTAGCATGGTGCCCATTCGAACAAAGTGAGATCCTATCCCCCTAGGAATGCTACCGGCTAAGTTTGATGAAAATCCATAATGTTGTTTTCAAGAAGAAGAAGAGGAAAATGTATTAGGCCTGCATCTGGATCTTTCCCCCTTCCCCTAGGCTCCAAGGGGGGGGGGGGGAGCACTCCTGGATCTGCAATGAATAAACTTGAATCTATAATTACCAATGAACTAACTCACAGCATTTATTGTGTTTTATCACTTCTGGTTTTACAAGTTTAAGTACGACAGACGCAGGACAAAGAGCCATTTTCATACATCCCATCACAACCAACCATGCTCTGATAAACATCAAACTGGATTATTTTACCACTTATACAGGGTGGCCCAAAAAGAACAGAACGCCTAAGATCTTTCATGTCAGCAATATCGCTGCAAATAATGTCATCATGTTGCATACTATTAGAAAGGCCATTCTTTTTCCAATAGAATGACACCAAGTTCTTTAATTTCAGTTAATGCGTTACGATTTTAGGCCCATTTTTGTCAACCCTTGCAATTTTCAAAATGTGATCATTTTGCACTCTCAGAGATACAGAAACCAGTGAGAATTCGGCTTACCGTAGAACCAGTAGCGTTCGCAATGTGCGGAATGTGGGGCGGACAGTATTATTGTCGTCAGGTCGTCTCATTCACAATGGTAACGGACAATGACAGCCACATTCCACACATTGTGAATGTTACTGCTTCTATGACAAGCCGAATTCTCGCTGATTTTGGTGTCTCTGAGAGTGCAAAATGATCACATTTTGAAAATTGCAAGGGTTGACAAAAATGGTCCTAAAATCGTAACGCATTAACTGAAATTAAAGAGCTTGGTGTCATTCTCTTGGAAAAAGAATGGCCTTTCCAACAGTATGCAAAATAATGACACATTTGCAACGATATTGCTGAAATTAAAGATCTTGGGCGTTCCGTTCTTTCTGGGCCACCCTGTATAGTGAGTAGATACTGGTTACATCTGACATTTAATTGTTGGTCAAAAAATAAAAGACAAAACTAACTCTATTAGTAAAGAGTAACTAAAATGCTACACAATGTCTAGAACCCAACTGAACTACAAGTGTACACTATACCCCTGTAGATCAAAATCCCATTCACACTTAGGATGAAATACACTTGTACACAGTACTGGGCCCGTTTCATAAAACTTGTCATCAGTGACAAGTTGTCATAGATGTGACAAGCTACTGAAATCCTTGCATCTGATTGGCTGAGAGCAAATTTGTCATAGAAATGTGGCAGTTGTCACTGATAACAAGTTTTATGAAACGGGCCCCAGGTTATTTAAAATGATGTACAGTACTACACTAGGTGTTTCATAATGTCAACACAAATACGCTGCAAAGTTCCTCATTAAATGTGGTATTTAGCCATAGGGTGGTAATTCAAACTTCTCTCGAAATATGCTAGCTAGCGAGCTATGCGCTTTAAGAGTGTGAATCGTGTCATGAAATACCACACATTGCACTGCACTGTATTTCTCACTCTTCCTGTAGGATGATAATACAAGGTTGTATACACCTGTACATTTGTACAAGTGCAATGCTTACACATGTACCTTGGAGAGATGTACAACTGTACTTTCTGGCCTGAAATAGTATGGTATTTGGTGAATGAGACCAGTATCAACTGTACCATGTTAAATACAGAGTATTTGAATATTACTCCCTTCCCCCCCCCCCCCCCCCAACCTCAAGAGGTCATCTGTACCGCATTCCCATTTCAATTTTTTTCAGGAAGGGGATTTATTTTGGGGGCTAACTTTGGGCAAAAAAATTCAAAAATCATGAAAATTCATTGAAATAGGGGGTTTTTTATCAAATTTTCCCAAAAATATATTTAAATTAGGGGCACCAATGGTACTACATGTAGTTTTCAAATCGTTCCTGAACAATCATGAAATAGGAGCCTGAAAAAAGTTAGTTTCAAACCCCGTAAAATTCTGAAATTTAGGGGAAGTGGGGCTTCTTGGTGTTTGGCCCGACTGTCCCAAATGTGCTTACTGCATGTGCATGATTTGCTGCAAAGCATGCCAGGCTGACCTTCTTTTCAAACGACATTTTGCCACATGCGTTGCACCATGCTGCTTGTATATACATGTATGTACACTCTAGCAAACACTAGGCACTGGTTTGGCTAGTACAGTTCGGCTTGTTACACACAGAAATGCACAACACACATTGCAAGCAATATAGAACATGGGGTTCCACAAATTTATGAGTTGTATTTTGTGGAGAATGCTGTGCATGCGCACACAGACATCTTATCCAGTCAATGGATTTGAAATTTGTGCACATGCGCTGGCCGTCAATTCAGTGTGGCTCTCCCAGGTTTCTCTCGACCAAGTCACATTAAGTCATCAATTCGAACAGAAAGGGACTAGATCATCTATTGATCGACAGAACCAAACGTTGCACGAACCCTGTTGTCAATACTTCAACTTCACTGCCACTGCACTGGTAAGTCTTCAAATTGAATAAATTTTTCGATTTTAAGTTGATATTTGTCCGCGATACTACATTGTACCCCTAGTCACGATCCTGAATGCTACAGTTTGCAGCCCCATTACGCTATGCGTATGGGGTCGCAGTTAAAACTGAGTGAAAGTGCCCCTGACAAAAATAGGCACCCTGCTGCTGCTGCAAGTCATGACGTGTAAACAGAGTTGTTCACTGCACTGTAGGCAACCTACCCTTGACTATCACTATCAGTGACTATCTAAAGCCGTTTAGCGCCGTTACTTCACTAACGTTACTTGATAGACACACCAAACAATTTGAGTTAAGCTCTTGACTAAAACTTCTAATTTAAGTAAACCAAAGTCAGAATAGTGCAGAACAGAAGATGTCAAGATGAATCATGGCGGCCATGTATGTAAACACTGTCACTGGTAAATAAATACAGTGCCTGAGCGGATTTAACTTAAGACACTGGGCTAGCTTGCCTTGATACACACTGTAAGTGGATCTCAGAGTCAGAGTGTACAAATAAACTTGACAAGTCACAAATAAACTTGACAGTGACTGAATGTGTGAATAATTTAATGAGAGAGGGGGTAGGAAAAAAACCCCAAGAAACTCACATAGTTCGGGTTATATGGTTGCTGCTGCCCCCAGGACATCGCGCCGCTACACTGATTGCAAGTTAGAGAATAAAATGTTGGTACTGTATACTGTAGCTAGACTGGCTTCCACTAAGTTCTAGCCTTGAGTAGAAATTCTAACAGTGTTAGTTAGCTTTCTGCTGCAACAACACACGTCTCCCACGGCGACTTTTGGTTCACGACCCTTTCGAGGGGACTGGTGCCGGAGTGAACTCGTAAAGTAGTAGTCGTACAGTAAGGATCTTTGGTAGAAGTGCATATATACGCAGACATGGGATCAGCACTTGTAGGCTATTCGGATTAGCTAGAAAATAGACTGAAAATAGGGTGTGCACTGCATTTTATGCCAGGCCCATCCAAAGATGGCCAACTCTCGGTCGAAAAGTGAAACGCTGGGAGGAGTGCGCCAACTAGCGTTCAGCGGGGATAGACTTCAGCGGGTGAAGTTTTCAGGCCGTGTGTGTGCTGTTGTGCCTGAGCATGCACTTTCGCAATATGTTTGTGTGAGACCAAGACAGGCTACTAGTATTAAAGACAAGAAAGAAGGAATTTTCTGTAGATCTAGAGAATCACGCGTAAATATAGGAATTGGTGCAGTGCATTAATCTGCACCAATAGCTACACCAAACCATCAACAAGGTTCATCATTATTTCGATTTACAAGTTTCCAAGTTGGGTTGTATGTAGGTTCCTATTGACCGATTCTGTGACGCGCTATGTGTATTTTTGGCATGGGCAGCGCCATTACTGCGGTGTATCATCCGACCCCCCCTCCTCTCTCCCCACCCCTCTCACGCGCGCAGAATGAAAAACTGATGCATGGTTGTTTTAGCCAATGGGCATCTCTTACTGAGTGCGCGAATGCTTGCTTAGTGCGCGAACCTTTGTTACAAGCGCGCGATAAACATGTTGCCCGTGGGGTGGGGGAGAGCAGGGGGGGTCGGCTGAGACACCGCAATTTGAGCTCATGGCTGCGCCCAGTGCCATAAAATGTCTGCTGCCCTCAACAAACCCGAATCGGTCAATAGCCTAGTGGCACCGACGTAGCCAGGTTAGTGTGTGTGTGTGTGTGTGGGGGGGGGGGGGGTATTGGAGGAGGGTGTCCCCCCCCCCCCCACAGTGGCGTAACTACGGGGGAGGGGGGCATGGGGGCACGTGTCCCACCCCCCCCCCCCATCCGCTGGTTTAAAAGAGAAAAAAGAAAAAAAAAAACTTACCAGAATGGTAATTCAAGGGTTAGTAAATTGCTTTAAATTTGAAATCGACATGAAAGGGTGATTAAGAAATAAGATATTTTTCTAAGATTTCTTTTAACCATAATTAAAGAGGTATATAGTGTGAAACATTACAAAAGAATGTGATTCAGCGTCTGGTTGGCATTCTGAATATAAGCAGGATGTGCGCAGTGTAAAAAGAGTCGCTGCAATGTTGCGCAATGTGATGTAGAATGTACACCTTTGTACCTTACGCTTCGTTATATCAAAGCTAGATCATTGATTCTGTAGTTTTGCTTTACATACTAGTCTATATTAAAATGCCTTGCATTGCCAATAATAAAACTTGACCTGGGCTATTTCCTAACTTTTCCATGTATATAAAACACACACACAAACAAACACAAGATTAGGGGATGCTCTAAAGTGCAGATTTTGGACATCTTTCCCCCGCTTGGTCACTTTGACGCCCCCTCGCTGGTAATACCTCCCACAATCATGAACATAAACCAACAACCTTGACTACCAGTGGCGGATCCGGGGGGGGGGGCGCACCGCCCCCCCCCCCTTTATTTCCAAAGCGGAAAAATATAGCTACAAACGACAGTTTTTGGACTGTAAAATGTCAAAAGCTTTTCAAGCTCGCTCGCTTCGCTCGCTCGCATTTAATCATTATGCCATTCTCCTGATGTTGCTACCATGCAGTAATTGCCAGCAGTTGCGCCCGGTACGCCCCCTTAATTTCCAAAGCGAAAAAATATAGCTAAAAACGGCAGTTTTAAAACTGCAAAATATCGAAATTTTCAAGCTCGCTCGCTTCGCTCGCTCGCATTTAATCATTATGCCATTCTCCTGATGTTGCTACCAGTAATTGCCAGCAGTTGCGCCCGGTGCGCCCCCTTAATTTCCAAGGCGAAAAAATATAGCTAAAAACGGCAGTTTTGAAACTGCAAAATATCAAAATTTTCAAGCTCGCTCGCTTCGCTCGCTCGCATTTAATCGTTATGCCATTCACCTGATGTTGCTGCCAGTAATTGCCAGCAGTTGCGCCCGGTGCGCCCCCCTTATATTTCCAAAGCGAAAATAAAAACTAAAAAAGGCAGTTTTGGGACTGCAAAATATCAAAATTTTCAAGCTTGCTCGCTTCGCTCGCTCGCATTTAATCGTTATGCCGTTCTCCTGATATTACTGCCAGTAATTGCCAGCAATTGCGCCCGGTGCGCCCCCCCCCCCCTTAATTTCCAAAGCGAAAAAATATAGCTAGAAACGGCAGTTTTTGGACTGTAAAATATCAAAAATGTTCCAGCTCGCTCGCATGTAATCGTTATGCCATTCTCCTGATGTTGCGCTGCCAGTAATTGCCAGCAGTTGCGCCCGGTGCGCCCCCCCCCCCCCTAATTTCCAAAGCGAGAAAATATAACTACAAACGGCAGTTTTGGGACTGCAAAATGTCATTTTTCAAGCTCGCTCGCATTTAACTGGGATGCAATTCTCCTGACGTTGCTGCCAGTAATTTGTTGTTTTACACCGTCATTCCATAATCCATGTAAGGAAAACTTACAATGTTGCTCAATGACTGCTCTGTGGAACGTATCACCGTATTCCGTTATGTATAATTGTAGTCCGCATTAAAGGTGCATAGTCCCGGTAGTGTAGAGGGCGCTGTTGATGATACTGCCGATCACCGTTAGCATTGATACGAAGATTACCGAAGTTGAGCTGTCATCAAGAGTAAAGTGCGTAGGTGTTGCTAAGTAACGTTGCCTTCGTTGTTTTCTCTGCGCATCGCGCAGTCTTTAGTAATGCCAGGGTGCGTGCATATGTGTTTGTTATTATGACATCACAAAAGAAGTTTGCTAAAGCTGTCATCCCCCTCAGCCGAATCATGAGCCGAACTGTGATCGGACCACTGACTACAGTGAATCGGACTTCTTCGGACTCGGGGAAGTGGGCCACAGCGTAAGCGCTAAAGAGGAGTCGATAACGTAGGTCTCTATAGGAAACTTGCGCCGTGCGCCCGCGTACGCATTTGACTAAACCACCGGGGGGCAATATCACATTTGTGGCACAGACACTATGGGGCCAGGTATGCCAGGAAAATTGACCGGAAAGGAAGATATGCAATCGGCCACAAAAAACATAACGACAACAACAACAATAACAACACTAAACACAGAAATAACAGAAATTGAGGAAATACACTCAGACAGATACTGGACAACGAAGAACGAGGAAAGAGGAGTAGGGAAGAATAGAGAAGGAAAAGGAGAGGGATGGAAAAGGTCTGTGGACACACTAAAAAATCTCAATTCCCCCCCCCCCCCCCCCCCCCGCCCCGAGGGCAGTTACCCCCGGCTAAATACTGGTTAGTGTTAAGGGGTATAGAGTAAAGATTAGGGTTAGGTTTAGGGTCAGGGGAAGGGTCCGGGGTAATTGCTCAGGAGGTGATTGACATGGCCGGCGGAACGGGGGGGGGGGGGGGGCTTTTTTTTTTTTTTTTTACTCCGGAAGTTGTTTTGCTTGTTAGGTCATGAAACCCGGAAGTGGGCCCCCACTTTCAACAGTCCCTCAATGATCTCCCGAAATAATATTTCAGTGACCTTCTCAAAAAAATGAGGCAATTCTCCTCACCACCATTACTAGTATAAGCTCTTTGGATTAAAAAGATACAATTATGTGGAAATGCGACACTTGTTCGCGATAGTAAAGAGACTCAGAAGATCATCAGGGAGTATTTTATGAAAATTTACATTCATGATATAGATGAAGAAATTACAAATAATATTGTGGATATAAGAATATTGTTAAGGTCAAATTTCATTGTAAGTAGTATGGTTTAAAAGCAGTGATAGTCCTGAAATGAAGCGGAATAAGTCACCAGGTAATAATGGTTTTACTGCAGAATTTCATTTTTCCTTTTGGTCATATAAATTTAGGTAATTTTGTTGTTGTTGTTATTTTAAAGATCGAAAGAAGAGAGAGAGAGAGAAATGGGGCCCTATACAAATAATTTGCCCCAGACAGCACTTATAACATAAAACAAACATTATAGATCGTAAAGAGATATAAACAAGAATATTAAATGCATACCAAGTCTCCTCGAGGGAGCTCATATCGTCTCCACGAGGGAGCTCATATTGTCTCCACAAAGGAGCTCATAAAGTCTCCACGAGGGAGCTCATATTGTCTCCATAAAGGAGCTCATTACGTCTCCACGAGGGAGCTCATATGATATTGATGTTGATGAATACCTCATATTATTCTTCAGACAAACTCAAATAACTACACAATACACGCGCGCGTGTACCGCACACTAACTCATCCACGTGCACACACTCAACCACATACACACACCTTCAACCACGCACAGACACATCCATATCATGGTTCAACCCAAAATAATGTACAGTATTTAA